>NW_026585644.1:37856236-37859807 GCF_907164565.1 Psammomys obesus
AGATAGATAGATAGATAGATAGATAGATAGATAGATAGATAGATAGATAAAACTAAAAGCTAAGTCAGAAGCAAGTCCTTTCAGTTTGTCTCTTCCTTTTCAAATGTACCTATTTTAATTTTATTTTTTTTTTGCTACCACACACAGAAATGGGTTCCATTCCGGCATTTGATGCATATGTCATTATGCTTTGTTCTAATATACACTCTCCACACTATTCTGTATTCTCCCATCCTTCTTCCACCTCTTGCCTCCTCCCAAGAAACAGTCCTCATTTAGGTTTCAGGACACATATATTCCATTATTCTCTTGTTCCCCTTCCCCATCTCCCAAGACCCCCTTTCTGCTGTCAATAAGTACAGAAACAACAGCCCACTCCTCCCTTGGAAAGTGTATACAACAGCTGGCGTTTCAAGAAGTCTGCCACTGAAAGGAAATTTGCCTGAACAAAATCTGGGATCTTCTCCAGAGAAGTTCAGAAAATAATGGAAACACTAGCTTGGAGTTGACCGGGTAACTTTACCTCTTAGCCATGGAGAGTTTGGTTTGGCCACAGCACTGAGGCTGCAGCATTCAACAAACATGGTCAAGGGTACAGGACATCAGGAAAGAATCCAGACAATCTACTGTTCTAGCTGCTTCTAACCAACACACATCAAAAAGAGAGCCTCTTTCGTCCTCTGAAAGACAGTGCAGAGCCAAGAGCAAGGGAGAAGAAATCGATTTGTCCCACTGCTATCAACGGTCTGTGGCCTCCACTGTGTGCCCTGGTTGTGCTCTGTGGAAAAGAGGCACAAGAAACTGACCACTTACGGGTCAGCATTCTTCCCAGGATCACTTCTTACCCCCACCTTGTCTCCTGGTAAAGTAAGTGTTAAAGTTTCTTTTTCATAGAGGAGCCTAAGCTCAGTGAGATCAACAACCTGTCCAAACTCACAGATCTAATCAGAATCAAAACAAACTGGAATGCATTTCTGTCTTCTATCTTAGCAATTAGTGAGAATAGAATGCAGTTGCTTAGTATAGTATGGTTTTCATTTTGTGAGTTGGACTTATTTAGTCCGTTTTCTATTTGGTTCTTAATCTCAGTAAGCACTGTTGACACGACTCAGAGGAATAAAACCCAGCTCACTTCTTTCTTTAAGAGACTTTGGTTAACAATTCTTAATATTTAATCTTTCCCAGAAACTTTTTGGACTCCGGTAATACTTCATTGTTATATGAAACTTAGAGAATTCAAGAAAATAGAAATTCCTGTCTTAGTTTGTTTTCAATTGCTGTAATAAAACACCATGACCAAAAGCAGCTTGGGGAGGAAAGGGTTATTTGGCCTACACATGCCAATCATAGTCCATTGTGAACAAAGTCAGGCCAAAAACTGAAGGCAGGAACCTAGAGGCAGGAACCAAAGTATATGCTACAGCGGAATGAACGCTATTTACTGGCTTGCTTCCCATGGCTTGCTCAGATTGCTTTTAATACAACCCAGGATCACCTGCCTAGAGGTGGCAGCACCTCCAGTGAGCTGGACCCTCCCACACCAATCATGAATCAATAATATGCTTCACACATCAGAAAAGGGAGAAAACAAGGAATAGGAGCCTATCACAGAGGACTTTTAAAATACTCTACCCAGCAAAGTATCAAAACATATGCTGAGACTCAGCCAAACTTTGGGCAGAGTGCAGGGAATCTTATGAAAGAAGGGGGAGATAGAAAGACCTGGAGGGGACAGGGGCTCCTAAAGGAGACCAACAGAACCAAAATATCTGGGCCCAAGGGTCTTTTCTGAGACTGATACTCCAAGCAAGGACCATGCATGGAGATAACCTAGAACCCTTGCACAGATGTAGCCCAAGGCAGCTCAGTGTCCAAGTGGGTTCCCTAGTAAGGGGAACAGGGGCTGTCTCTGACATGAACTCAGTGGCTGGCTCTTTGATCACCTCCCCCTGAAGGGGGGCATCCTTACCAGGCCACAGAGGAAGACAATGCAGCCAGTTCTGATGAGACCTGATAGGCTAGGGTCAGATGGAAGGGGAGGAGGACTTCCCCTATCAGTGGACTGGGGAAAGGAGCATGGGAGGAGATGAGGGAGGGAGGGTAGGATCAGGAGGGGATGAGGGAGGGGATTACAGCTGGGATACAAAGTTAATAAACTGTAATTAATAAAAAATTAATTAATTTTAAAAAAAGAATATGCCTCACAGACTTGCCTACAGACCAGTCTGGCAGAAGCATTTCCCATTTGAGGTTCCCTCTTCCCAAATGACTGTAGCTGGTGTCAAGCTGAAAAACAAAAACAAAATACTAACCAGTGCACCACCATTCTACAGTCTTTCTGCAAGTGCTTACTGTTTCTCTGAAATGACTGATTTAAATGAAAGTATCTAATGCACTATGAATCTAAGGCCCAGCAGTTATCACTAGGCTTTCTCAAGCAGAGCATCAGAAAAGGCCACAGGAGGGACCCCATTTGAGGGTGGGGATTTTTCACTCACTTTATGCCCAGGAGCAGGGGGTGGACTGCCACGTCTCTTTCAAGGTTCTCAGGATTTCATATGGCCTAAATTATGAAAACAAAAATGCAGATTTCAAAGGAAACATACCAGCTGAAATTTTTATTTTTAAATATATTGACTTGCAAAGCAGTTTTATCCCCTGTGAGATGTTCTGAATCCTGGAAAGGTAGGAGGGTGATATGTTGGCAGGAAAGGTAAAGGTGTTTGCTGTCAAGGATGATGGCCTGAGTTCAACCCCCAGAACCCGCATGGAAGGAGAGAACTGACTCCTCCAAGTTATCCTCTGATTCCAACCCACATACACTCACTCACACACAGTAAATAAAATACAACAAATACATTCATAGGGACAGATTCTAAAGAAAAACATTATATTTTATTGTTTTCATCTTCCATTAATTAGTACTTCCAAATTACTGTGAGTTTCATAGATAAATATGTTGAATGACATCCCTTTAATCTCAGAACTCAGAAAGCAGAGGCAGGTGAATTTCTGTGAGTTCAAGGCCAGCCTGCTCTATATAGAGAGCTCCAGGAGAGCAAAAAGACCCTGTGTCAAAAATCAACCAAAGAAAGAGAGTGAGTTGCCTGGACCAGTGGTTCTTAACCCTTTGGGGTCAAACAATCCTTTCACAGGGATCACATATCATATATATTGCATATTGCATACATTAAAATTCATAACAGTAGCAAAATTGTAGTTATGAAGTAGCAATGGAAATAATTTTATAGTTTGGGTCACCACAACTTGAGGAGCTATATTAAAGGGTCACAGCATTAGGAAAGGTGAGAACCATTGGCCTACACATTTTTCCTGCTGCTAATTGTGTTGCTCTTGGTGCTGAAATGAATGTTTCCTTAATTGGTAGCTTCCTGAAAGCCACCTTGAGAGCTTTGTCAAAGTGAGTTATTCAACATTTCCACACACCCTCAAACACATTTGCATGTCTGTAGCTAAAAAGGAGAGCAGGCAGTTTTCAAATACCAATGAGAAAGAAAGAAAGAAAGAAAGAAAGAAAGAAAGAAAGAAAGAAAGAAAGAAAGAAAGAAAG
>NW_026585644.1:37859817-37887971 GCF_907164565.1 Psammomys obesus
AAGAAAGAAAGAAAGAAAGAAAGAAAGAAAGAAAGAAAGAAAGAAAGGAAGGAAGGAAGGAAGGAAGGAAGGAAGGAAGGAAGGAAGGAAGGAAGGAAGGAAGGAAGGAAGGAAGGAGGAAAGGAAAGGAAAGGAAAGGAAAGGAAAGGAAAGGAAAGGAAAGAAAACTCTAAACCCAAAGCCCTAGAACTCCATGGGACTAAACACAGCATAACACAGATGCTCCCCTGATAACCAAGCCAGACTGAGGCAATCCAGGCCTGACAGAAAAGTTTTTGCTAAGAAAAGGAACTTGGTTTGAGGAAAGCCAGGTTAAACTAGGCATACTGACTTGAATCATAGGCTTCTGAGAATGAGTTCTAGAAGTATCTGTGGTTTACTCTTTGCATATGTAACACTGTAGCTATCTGCTCTTTAAAACAGTCAAGGTTTGTTTTAAACCCTACATTGATTTTTTTTTTTTTTATGCTTTGATAACTCCGGAAATAAACAAGCCACTTGCAAAGAGAATTACTTTCTTGAATAGGCTTCAACGAACACATTTCAGTTAATTAGCATGGTTGGGCAGGAATGAAGTGCTCTCAGTAGCCGAATTGTGTAGTTAGCTCTGTTAAAGATGCCAAATGAAGCTCTATGACATTAGACACTAATAGCCACATATTCTTTACAAATTGTCTTTTTGGGATTCATGTCATTTCTTTCTACTCACTCCTTTTCTTTGTATTGAACACTCTTCTGGTCATTACTTGTTTCTTACTCTTCACCATTCTTTATTTACTGTACTTATTTCCTCAGTACCTTTTCTCTATAGCCAAGTAATCAGTCTTTCAGATCCCTTCAACTATCAACTCTATAGCACAGCACTGTCATTAAACAGTACCCGTCATGGTGGGTACGCTAATGAAGGAACTGAGACAAGAGAAGAACACTCAGATAAAAGGAGACAATCTGCTCCTCAAATCTCTTTTCCGGCTTTTCACCCCAGTTCCAGAAGCCCTCTTTCCAGCCCCACACTGAATAACCACCTTCACCTGAAAGACTCACACACATGTTGCAACTCCTATCTTTTTTTCCACGGTTCTCTTGAAATGCAATGATGAACTGTTCTGTTTTCAAAGTATAGACTGCTATGTTGACGTATGGATAAACTCCTGACAACCACACCGCAGTCAGAAAATGAGGTGGTGGACCACGGCAAGCTTCTGATGGCCCTTTGTGGTGCCACTGTCTAGTATTTCATTGTTTTGTTTTCTTAGGGTTTTTGGTATTTGCTTGCTTGTTTGTTTGTTGAGATTAGGGACTCGATATCTAACCCAGGCTGGATTGGAACTGTGAGATTCCACCTCAGTCTCCTGAGTGTTGGGATTTCGGATGTGAATCACCACAGATCTGCCCCTCTCTCACTCTGCTCCGTCCCCAGCTGTGCCCTCTGACACCTTCCTAGACAAAGTGATCCCCTCTTGTTGTTATGGATAGATTTGCATTGTCTAGAGTTTCATGGGACTTGGATTATACAATATGTGCTCTTTTTATCTGTCTTCTTTTGCTCAGCATGTTAAACTCTATCTTGGTGATATATAGACATTACATGGAGTAGCATATGACCCCAGATTTTAATCTGCATTTCCTTGGTGAGTAATGATATTGGAGATCTTTCCATGTGTTTATCATTTATCTTCTTTGGGAAAATGTGAGCCTAGGTTTTTTAAATTGCATTGTCTTTTTTTTTTTTTTTTTTTTTTTTTTTTTACTTATTTTATGCTTCTGAGTGTTCCACCTGAGTGTCTGTATGTGTACAGCATGTGTGCAGAAACCCAAGGAAGCCAGAAGGTGTCAGATTCCCAGGAACTGGAGTTACAGATGTTGTGAGACAATTGTACCTGCATTCTCTAGAAAAGCAAAAAATTTGTGCTCTTAACCTCTGAATCTCAAGGGTCCTGTAGACAAGCCCTTTAATATATATATATATATTTTTTTTTTAGAAGATTGGTCTATCAATTTTATTTTCTCACTTCCTCACTCAATTTTTTTTTGTTGTTGTTGTTTGGTTTTGTTTTTTGAGACAGGCTCTCATGTAATCCAGGGTACCTTGGAAGTCACTTAGGCAGTCAGTGGTGACCTTGAACTCTTTTTTTTTAATTTTATTTTTTTTCTTATCAGTTACATTTTATTAACTCTGTATCCCAGCCGTGTCCCGCTCCCTCAGTCCCTCCCTCCCTCCCTCATCTCCACCCTGCCCCTTTCCAAGTCCACTGATGGGGGGGGCCTCCTCCCCATTCATCTGATCCTGTTTTATCAGGTATCTTCAGGACTGGCTGCAAAGCCCTCCTCTGTGGCCTAACAGGACTGCTCCTCCCTTGGGGGGTGGGAGGTCAAAGAGCCAGCCATTGAGTTCCTGTTAGAAATAGTCCTTGTTCCCCTTACTATGGGAAACCAATTGGTTACTGAGCTACCACGGGCTACATCCAAGCAGAGGTTCTAGGTTATATCCATACATGGTCCTTGGTTGAATGTCAGAAAAGACCCTGTGCCCAGATATATTTGGTCCTTGTGGAGCTCCTATCCTTTCCCCATCATACTAACTCCCCTTCTTTCATATGATTCCCTGTACTCTGCCAAAGGTTTGGTTTTGAGTCTTTGTATCTGCTTTGAAAACACTGCTAGTTAGAGTCTTTCAGATGCCTTCAGTAGACTCCTGTCATACGTTCAACGCACATCTTTCTAAACGAGGATTGATCATCTTACCCCATGTCCGCTCTCTTGATTATCTTTTTTAGGTGTATTGATTTCATTATGTTTATCATATCTTATAGGTCTATATAAGTGAGTATATACCGTGTTTATCTTTCTCCTTCTGGGATATTTCACTCAGAATGATCTTTTCTAGATCCCACCATTTGCCTGCAAATTTCATGATTTCCTCCTTTTTGATTGCTGAGTAGTATTCCATTGTGTAAAAATACCACAATTTCTGTATCCATTTCTCCGTTGTTTCCAGGTTGTTTCCAGGTTCTGGCTATTACAAATAAAGCTGCTATAAACATATAGCAAATTGTTTGAGGAAATATCCCTTTTGTGTACTTGAGCAAAGTTTGGGTATATACCTAGCAGTGGTATAGCTGGGTCTTGAGGAAGCACTATTCCTAATTGTCTGAGAAAGCGCCAGATAGATTTCCAAAGTGGTTGTACCAGTTTACATTCCCACCAGCAGTGGAGGAGGGTTCCCCTTTCTCCACAACCTCTCCAGCATGTGTTGTCACTTGAGTTTTTCATCTTGACCATTCTGATGGGTGTGAGGTGAAATCTCAGGGTCGTTTTGATTTGCATTTCCCTGATGGCTAATGAGGTTGAGCATTTCTTTAAGAGTTTCTCTGACATTCGATATTCCTCTGTCGAGAATTCTCTGTTCAGCTCTGTTCCCCATTTTTTAATTGGATTACTTGGCTTGCTGCTTTTCAGCTTCTTTAGTTCTGCATGGTATTGGCATAAAAACAGAAAGGAGGATCAATGGAACCGAGTAGAAGACCCAGAAATAAATTCACACGCCTATGAATACTCGATTTTTGACAAAGAAGCCAAAACCATTCAATGGAAAAAAGACAGCATCTTCAACAAATGGCACTGGTCCAACTGAATGTCTACATGTAGAAAAATGAAAATAGATCTATATTTATCACCCTGCACAAAACTAAAGTCCAAGTGGATCAAAGACCTCAACATAAAACCTGACACACTAAATCGGTTAGAAGAAAAAGTGGGGAATACCCTTGAACTCATTGGCACAGGAGACAACTTCCTGAACAGAACACCAACAGCACAGGCTCTAAGAGCAACAATCAGTAAATGGGACCTCATGAAACTGAAAAGCTTCTGTAAAGCAAAGGACACCGTCATCAAAACAAAACGACTGCCTACAGATTGGGAAAGAATCTTCACTAACCCTTTATCTGACAGAGGACTGATATCCAGTATATACAAAGAACTAAGGACCTTGAACTCTTAATCTTCCTACCACTGCCTCCAAGTGCTCAGATTACAGGCTTGCACCGCCATGCCGTTTTTCATTCTCTCTTTAAAAACAAAACAAAGCAAAACAAAGCCATTTGTAGGATGGCACCCATGTCATGTGACAAATGTGGAGGTCAGAGGACAAATCTGTGGTCTCTCCTGCCACCTTTATATGGGTTCCAGGGATTGAACTCGGGTTGTCAAGCTTGAATGGTGAGTGCCTTTATCCATCTCCCCACCCTGGCTGGCTCTTTCCATCCTCTTAACTGGTATCTTTGAAGACAGAATTTTTAAATTTTGGTAAAGTCGATTTACCACTTTGACTTTCTATTGATTATAATGTCAACATCTTATCTACAAAATAATTCCATAACTCCAAGTCATTAATACTTTTGTCCTAATGTTTCTGCTAAATTTTGAGTTCATGAGCTACTCTGAGTCAGTTTCCATGTTCATCTTACATAGAGATGGCCAGTTGTTCCAGTACCTTTAGTTGAGAAGTCTATCATTCTCCACTACAATGCCTCTGTACCATTGTAAAAAGCCAAATGTCCATATATGTACTCGTCTATCCCAGAACTGTCTGCTGTTCTTTTAATGTAACTGTCTCTTGTGCAAGTCCCACTGTTTTGACAAATACAGCTTAGTAATAATGGTTAAAATCAGGGAGCATAGCCTTTCAATATACCTTTTCTTTGTAAAGGCATCTTAGAGTTGTTTTGTTTTGAGTCCAGTTATTCTGGGTATTTTTTTTGGAATTCTCTTGTGTTGGAATCACCTGGTCAATTTCTAAAACCACTGCAGAGAATGTCAGTAAGAGCCAGGTGTGGTGCTCACAGCTAAGTGTACACTCAGGAGATAGAGGTAGGAAAATCGTAAGGAAGTTCAGAGTCATCCTCAGGTGCAGAGTGAGTGTACCAGTCCAGACTACATAAGATGCTGTCTCAACCTAAAGAAGAAACAAAAACCAAAAAAACACATTTACTGGGCTTTTTACTGAGATAACATTGAATCTACACATCAATTTGAGAAGTAGCAATAATGCTGAGTCATCAAGACCATGCACAAGGCACATCTGTCCATAATTAAAGCTTTCTTTCATTTCTGTGGGCAATATTTTGCAATTTCCTTTATTCTTTTATTAAAACTTAAAGGATAAGAGGCTAGAGAGAAGGCTCCACAGTTAAAGGGTGTCTACTGCTCTCCTAGAAGACTGACGTTCCATTCCCAGCACCTACATCAGACAACTCACAACTGCTTGTGACTCCAGCTCCAGGAAATTCAACACCCTCTTCTGACCTCTTCAGCACCTGCACACACATGGTATATACACACGCAGACACACACACATAAACAACAAAAAAAAAATCTTTTAAAACTTTTTTAAGGCCACTACAGTCACACTGCTGACTCCCGTCTACACTGATGTCTCCACCATACATCTCTAATATTGTCTATCCTTTCAAATTCAGCAGTCCTCAAAGGAAGGATCCAATGAGGTCATGTGGTCATGCACCCATAAGTGATGTTCCATTTTGCTCAGAAAGAAGACAAAAGAGAAGAAGGCACTAGAAAGCTTAATAAAAACACAGCATTACAGTGGGGAGATCTAGGGGAATGTAGGACCCACAAACTTTTAAGGGAATGACAGTAAGGTTACGAGAGAGAGAGAGAGAGAACGCAAATGGAATGTTCCAGGTCACACAGAGATTGACAGAGTATTGACAGACTTTTCCTTCTGTGTTTAGATATGACTCATGGTAAGGAATGCATTTTATAACATGACACTTTATAACATGTATACAATAAGACTGTTAGCTCACTTAATACTTACAGAAGTCCTAGGAAATTTTACTTTTATTATCTCTTTTTATAGATGAGTATAAAAGTATAATAACTTGTCCAGCAAGTAAACAAACCAGAACTTGAATATAGGCCACATAGATCAGGGTCCTAGGCCTTAATCACTTCATATGCTGTCCCAAATATGCACAGTAGTATGTTTACATATATACATATGAATGTGCAGTGCTTTATAAAGTACCAACCATTTGAATAATGGACTCTGTTATTTTCTAGTCTATTTCAGTTTGAAGTCTTGACTGCAAGTACCAATTAAAGCCTGCCACTTTTAAATGACTGAAAAGCACCACTAAACTCCCCAGGCCAGATCTCCTTTTTTGGTTTTCTTTTTAGAAAAGGAGGAACTTAACATCAAAGATGGATATAAACTGATCATTAAGTAAAAGGTTAAAAGCTTCTACTGTCTGCCTCATAGGAAGACAGTTACCCCATCTATCACTCAGGAGAAAACGAAAGATGCAAAACTCCCTCTTTCGTGGTAATAGCAAGTATACATACAAGCAATTCAGAGAGAAAAAAGTCACTTGAACCTCAAGCCTACTAGGCAGTACAACCATCACACTCATTAGGACATACACAAACTATTTTTCAATTAGCCAGGCTGTAAGAAATCAAATACAGCATATCTGTCATGTTAAAAATTCTCTATTGTCTCTTTTTAGTTTTTAACTCTGTATCAATATTGTTCTGAGCATTTTACATATATTTTAACTCATTTACCAGGCTTCACAATTCTATCCACTTGGGGCTACTATCAAATCCAATTTACAGATGGATTTAAGTATAATTAAGTATACAGAGAATATACTTAAGACTTGCCTACCCAGCTAAAGTGAGCTGGGTATCATAGGACATTGCTCCACTCAAGCATCTGTTCTCTTGACTACCCTACTCAAGATTTAAAGCCATCATGCTGGTGACTGTATTGACAACCCCCAAAGCAAAGCAGCTGATAAACTTCAGTAGTAGCTGATCAAATAGTGCTAGGTCTTCCAAAAGTATGGGAATGGAGGTAGCTTAATGTTCAGTCTAAGCTTGTCCAGCAATAGGCAACATTATTTCCAAGGAAAACTGGATTCCTATTAATCTAACTATTATTATTAAAATATTTAAGTACATATGCATAAATTTGTTTATGGTTATATGTGTATATTGCATATGTAGTCAGTAGAAAATAAAAACACCTCAGAGTTTCTATGTAGTTTTAAATCTATCATATGTCTTTTTTCTGCTAGCAGAACCTAGTACCTCAGTGTTAAATGTCAAGGTGAGATGAATGAAATCGTGAGTGGGGAAACTCTAAACTACAAGTGGGAAGTAGTCTGCTCTCGTCCTATCCTGCATATCAGATATTTACACCATGATTCATAACAGTAGCGCATTTACAATTATGAAGTAACAATGAAATAAGTCTATGGTTGGGGTCACCACAACATGTATTAAAGGGTGGCAGCATTGGGAAGGTTGAGAACCAATGCTTTAGACGTAAGTGAGGGATCATCTGGGTGAAGTGAGCCTCTGGCCCTTGGGAACTTGTCTTGATTAGGTTAATGGAGCTGGAAAGACCCTCCCACTGTGGATGACACCAATGTCTGGACTAAGACCCTGGGCTGTATAAAAAGGAGAACGTGAGGTGTGTACAAGCATTCATCGTTCTCTGCTTCCTTAGTTATTTTTGTGTTACTGTTATATGTATGTGTATGTATGATGTGTGTGTGAACGCAGGTGCATACATGCTACTGCACATACGTGGGGGTCAGAGGACAGGGGTCTATTCTCTCTGTCCACTGTGGCTTCCAGGGATCAAACTCAGATCATCAGGCCTGTGCAGCAGGGGCTTTAAGCCCATGAGCCACCACCACAGCCCACGCTGCACTTCCACCAACCACTTCAAGGTCTTGCTGCCTTGATTTCTCTACATGACAGCACTTCAAATCCTTCTTTTCTCCGTGGGCTTTTGTCAAGGCATTTTATTGAAACATCAGTAACTAATCCAGAGATTATGAAATTAAAACTGTCTGTTTCGTGTCCCTCTTCAGTTACCCGGGAGCCCCGAATTCACCTACTAAGCATTTACAGAGAAGCCATTATTACAAGTAAAATGGATTTGGAGTCAGGGGATGAGGGTTATAATCCAATCTGCTGTTTACTCAATGAGCAGATCAATAAGTGTTACTTGTGTCCCGTTTGTCCATCTCTTGTCCCTTCGACTCCCCTCCTGCTCCTCCCACTGCAGCTGCACGGCATGGTCCCTGTTAGTGTTGGTGAACACACCATGAAGTGTGCCTTCTTCCACTCTCTGTAGCTTCTGTTTTTTCTGCCTGCAGTATTCCTCCTTTGAGGAACTGTGCTCAAATAGCATCTTACCCAGAGGGCCTTTCCCCAGTTCCTCTGAATAAAATAACACACACACACATTCTCCTTCTGCTTTTCTGTGTGGAGTTGACAAGTACCTATATTTATTTGTTCATATTCTGTTCTCCCCATAGATATCATAAGCACCAGAAAAAATCAGTCTGTCTCTTTCTCTGTGTCTCTGTCTCTCTTTTTCTATCTTTATCATTTGTTTGTTTGACCTGTATTCTCAGTATTATCTTAGAACAAGGCATTACAAATTTGTTGAGCTGGGCATTGTGATGCACTTTTTTAATTCCAGCACTTAGAGGCAGAGGCAGGCTGATCTCTGAGTTCAAGGCCAGCCTGGTTTACAGCGACAGCCAGGGCTACACAGGGAAACTGTTTCAAAACAAAACAAAAAGTATGTTGAATGAAGTTGAATAAACACAGTGAATTACTGAATATCTATACACACCTTCCTATCTAGTTTACAGGATTACAAAAATCAAATGACCATACAAAAGCTCTTTGTAGAGTGCTAAATAAATCAAATAGCACTTCTGAACAATATTTATGTGAAAGTGAACTATTTTCATAAAGCCAAATAAAGAATTCCAACTCAAAAGATCAAGAAGAAATTACCTGTAGTTTTCATATTTACTCCCTAGCATAGAATCACTAAGACATGAAACACCAGTCTGGATATACAACAGTAGCACTCAGAAGGTCTGGAGAGGAGGATCATGAGTTTGATGTTATCTTGAGCTTCAGAGTGAGACCCTATTTCAAGAAAATAAAAAATAAAGAAATAAAAAAAAGTCACATCATCCTACAATGCTAAATATTTTAGAATGTTTTCAAATTTCTCAGATCAAAAATTAACTAGAGCTGGGCTTGGTGGTGGCATGCCTTTAGTCCCAGCACTCAGGAGGCAGAGGCTGAGTTCAAGTTCAGAACATGAATCTGGTCTACAGAGCAAGTTCTAGGACCACACAGACAAACTCTGTCTCAAAAACAAAAATTAAAAAAATAAATTATTTAGTTTTTAGGTCTTTAAACTATTGAGTCTCAAAATTCTTTTTCCTACTATAAAACAAATAGACAAGAAAACTCAGCCTAGAATTAGTAATTTCTCAAGCTAGTAAAGATGGCTCAGTGGGGGTTGGGGATTTAGTTCAATGGTAGAACACTTGCCTAGCAAGCCCAAGGCCCTGGGTTTGGTCCTTAGCTCTGGGAAAATAAAAATAAAAAAAGATGGCTCAGTGGGTAACAGCACTTGCTGTGGAAGCCTTGTGACCTGAGCTCATGCAACTCACAGAAAGGAGGGAAGAGAGAATGGATTTCACAAAATTGTCCTATGACCTCCACATTTGTGCCATGGTATGTGCACACTAGCACTCACACACAAGATAATAAATACTTTTTAATTAGTAATTTTCTCACACCACTCCCCTCGAGGCTTGGAGATATACCCAGAAGAACGGCAAAAAGATGGTATGTGCGATAGCGGGTAGACAATGTCAAGGAAACGCTGCTTCCCAGACACAGTAGGGCAGATGCACATACAAACTCATAGAGACGCATAAGACCTACAGAAGCTCAAGGCAGACAACATCCCAGAAGAAAAGAGCAGACATGTACACAAAGTAAGAAGCTATTCCCAATTGGTAGCTGCTGGAAGAGGGCAAAGCCAGTCTTCTTCAATGGAACGACACTGGGTATATCTCCTACACTCCAGGACAGAGACTCATCATGCCCAGGAGTAGTTGGTGAATGTGAATCAGACTCCACAGTCTTTGTTTGTTTGTTTTGTTTGGCTGGGTGTTTGGTTTGTTTGTTTGTTTTTTTGTTTTTGAAAAAAAGAAAATGCATATCAACTTATGTGGAGATCTGCAAGGATCTTGGGAGAGGGGAAAGAATACAATTAAAATATATTGTATGAGGGCTGGAGAGATGGGTCAGTGGTTAAGAACACTGGTTGTTCTCCCAGAGGATCCAGGTTCAATTCCCAGCACCCACATGACAGCTTCCAATTGCCTGTAACTCCAATCCCAGGGTATCTGACACCCTCTTCTGGCCTCCTCAGGCACCGTGTATGCACATAGTACAGAGACTCACATGCAAACAAAACACTCATACCTATAAAGAAAGTTAATATAATATATATACATATGTAATAGATACACATATAATATATACAAACATAATAAAATTCTCAAAGAAAAAAACTTTAAAGCATTAATTTCTCATTAAGATCAAAGTTATTTACCTGATTAATATTTGAAGAGCTAGATCCCATGCCAATTTACTTCTTGTAGTGACAAATCATTTCTATTATGACTCCTCTTTAAAAGATTTACTGCTAACTCTTCCTAATATTTATGATACTATTTCCTACTAACAAATGCCTGTGCACTGAACTAACAAGCCTTTTAAATGCTACATTTGTGATTAAAAGTTACAGCTGTGTTTCACCATTCACGTTTGTAATATTGCCTGTAGCTATTAAGTGGGCAGTTTGATGGATCGTGATGCCTTAATATTGGCCTTATAACTAACCAATCTGGAGCCAGTAGATACCAAATACTATTTCAGAAATCTTGATTATTCCTCTTACAGATCTGGCTTTTCAGGCTTTCATTGTTCTATTTAGGATAGTGTGGTTTTGAGGGTTTTTTTTAACTTTAATTAATTACACTTTATTCACTTTGTACCCCCCATAAGCCCCTCCCTCCTCCCCTCCTAATCCCACCTTTCCTCCCCCTTCTTCACGCATTCCCCTCCCCAAGTCCACTGATAGGGGAGGTCCTCCTCTCCTTCCTTCTGATCTTAGTCTATCAGATCACATCAGAAGTGGCTGCATTATCATCTTCTGTGGCCTGCTAAGGCTGCTCCCCCCTCAGGGGGAGGTGATCGAAGAGCAGGCCAATCAGATTATGTCAGAGGCAGTCCCTCTTCCCATTACTATGTAACCCACGTGGACACTGAACTACTATGGGCTACATCTGTGCAGGAGTTCTAGGTTATCTCCATGCATGGTACTTGGTTGAAGTATGAGTCTCTGAGGAGGGCACTGGGCCATTACCAAGATAGAAAAGAAATAAAAAATATACAGTTTTGTCATTCAAGGTGCTATAACTTAGCTGAGAGTATTAGTCTTAATATTACTTATTTTTAGATAAATATAACTAAACATACAAGGAACACCCTCAAACATCGCTTATAAAAATGATGAATCAAGCAGATTTTCATAGTCTACTACTTATTCACAATGCTGCTTTTTTACAGCCTACCACACAATCTAAGTGGTCAAACACTCAATTCTATGTCAGACTTGTTAAGGCATATGCGGGAGTAAAAGGGGTATCAAACTTGATTATGCTGCTTGCAATAACGCCTTTGAAAGCAAAAAGGTGGGTGATACTGTAAGGCCATAACACACTTTACTGCATGTTTTGAGAACTAAGCTCAGTGGAGGAGGTACTAACTTGAAAATGTTAAAGACAATCTCATTTTAAAATTAGAACATACATCTTGCACTGTTTACTACAAATGAATGATATAGAGCAATTATTCACAAACACCTGTCTCTGGCTTACTGCTGGCAAACTGACTAACAAACACAGAGATCTTCACTCTTTTGTGCTGGAGTGAGACCTGGATATTCATACTTTTAAAACACACTCTTGAAATACATTTAAAAGCTCTTAGACATATTCTGATGTATGTGCCAACAAGAAAATAGTTTGATTTGTTTGATATGATATTATTTCAATGGATTTTTAAAATTCTGTTATAATTGATAAATTTAAAAAATAAAACATTCTGATGGGAAAAAAAGAAATTAATAATCATCATTTTACTTGGAATATTTTTATTTGGATACTTTTTCAAGTGAATTTAAGCATCAAGAATTTTTAAATGGTTAAAAAACAAAAACAGAAACAAAGGCACAATTAAAGCCCAAATAAGGCTTTTATTGTAGCCTCGCAGAGGCTACAGTTCCCATCTTGGCAGACTGAAGGTTCTGAGGAGTAAGCTTGGTTCTTGCAGTTCATTTGCATTTTTTTTTATATATGCTTTTCAGGCTATAGAACTCTGTAAATACACTTTTCTAATGGTGGTACTGAAACAGAGAAGAGGCTCCAAATTCATGAAATCAACTGAGACTATGTTTTTTAAACCAGGTCTTGTTTCTTCTCTAAACATTTAAAATAGTGAGATGACAAAAAAAAAAAAAAAAAAAAAAAAAAAAAAAAAAAAAAAAAAAAAAAAGTTCTTTGCTTGACAAAAGGGCCAGAAGAGGCTTTTCAATCCTTCTTCAAGACATATAATTATTCCTACTTTTTAATATAACAGCAAAGAGGGTATCATATTAAGGTGAGTAACTAAACTAATCCATTTACTCCATTAGCCAGAGTGAGTTTTCTAAAGTACAAATCTGATCATGTCATTTCCTATAAAATCCTTCAGTGATTTCCTTTTGTCATCATAAATAGATCTAAACTCTTTTCAATGGTTACCTGGTTATTACTAGTCCCTGTTTTCAGTTCCTTTTCAACCTTATACACCATCCTCTAGCAGGGAGTTCTCCTCTCACCAGTTGAAGTGAGAAACTTAAGACTTTTTTTTTTTTTTAACACTTTGTGTTCTCTCTGCCTGGAAGCCATTATATACTCTTCCGTCTAGAATGCTGTCCTTCAATCTTCCTGTACGTTCATTTTTTTTCTTTCAACTATTAATTGTTTCATGTAGTTGGAATTTACATACAAATAAAGAAAATAATATATAAAAAAATAATAAAATAAAATAAAATAAAAGATTTACTGGGTGAAAGTTCTGAATAGCATCATTTTCTCTTAGGTGACTTAACAACTTTAAACCTCACCTTTTGGTTTACTCCAACTATTTGATTCCAGTCTTGTACCAAGTAATCAGATGACCTAAGGAAGAGATACTTTTCACTTCCTTTGAAGTTTTGAAATCTCTGGATGAGGGAGAAGAGAGTTGATGATGACACTGAAGCCCTTGAGGTTGTTCCCAATTCCTCTTGTTGCCAGGACTTATCTCAGCATGAATGTCAAGGACAGCCTAAATCAAATCTTTCAAGTGAAACATTTAAATGGGGAAATAAGTAGGAGGAGTTAGTGTTATCTGTAAAGACCTTGTCCTTACCCAAGAGGTTTTCATAAATGAAACCCCAAAAGACAGCATGACATTCTGCTATTCTCAGCACATGCTTATAAAGCAACAACTATGATTCTCAGGGAATAAAATTTATAAACTTAACTTCTGAGGCCAACCTAGAAAAGGACACACCAAATCTCACTGTGCAGCCCTAGCTGGCCTGGAACTCACTATGTAGACCAGACTGGTCTTATATTCAGAGTTCTGCCTACCTGAGTCCTGAATGCTGGGACTATGAGCATGTGCCACCACACCTGACCCAACTGTGTCTCCTTTTCCAGTTTCCAGTACATAAAAATCCTCAGTGACTGCAATATACATCTCAGCTTTCTTCACATTCAAGTGGCGATCCATAAGCACATGTACACACACACAAATACTATACTAAATATCATTGCAGCTAGGCCAAACACTCAATTTGATATTAATTAATAATTGGCAGTCTGTGATAAAGAATTTAAAGATATTTTTTTCTTCCATAACCACTTCCCAGATCAGCATAAGCACTGTGAAATGCTTTAGACTATATCCACTAAGCTGAAGATTAATTCTCTTGTGGAATAGGGCCAAAAAGTGTTTAAATAAATTCAATCCGTTCACTTTGTTTTATTCAAGGGAAACTTTATTTTTAAAAGCTGAGACTTAAAAACTACTAACTATACAGGACAGAAATCAAAGGCACCTCCACTGGGTTCCCATTCCATTAACGATTAACAGGACACCATCAATACAGAGGCAGCAGGATCTTAAAATCAAATCAGCTTTAATGACAATGACACTGTATGGAACTTGTGGCTGGCCATTTCCATATCCGATTCACATAGAGAAATGTTCTGACTTAGCCCTAAGTCCCTGACTTAGCCCTTCATTGTTAGTATCTATACTTAACAGTAGTCACTCCACATCTTTCCACAGCAAGATATTCTCCAAGCAAAATCAACATGGCCCAGCATAAGTGTAAAACTAGTATAAAATATTACTGTATTTAATATTTTAATTACAAAAATACAAATAAATCAGATATTTCACACATACACACACACACACACACACACACACACACACACACACACAAGCTGAGGCTTGGGGCTAGGAGAAGGGTTCTGCCAGTTACATGCTTGTTTCCAAAGCAGAAGGATCTGAGTTCGCCTCTCCAGTACCCAGGTGTCGGCCAGCTGTACTCCCAGCACTGAAGAGGCAGAGGTAGAAGGATCTCTGCGGTACACAGGCCGACAGGTCTAGCTAATTGTTGCGCTCCAGTAAAAGATCCTGTTCCAAAAACCAAGAAAAGCAACCGAGGAAGACACCCACTATCGGCCTTTGACCTCCACAGGCACACCCACAAACATAGACACACTGTATACACACACGAGAAGCTGCAGCTTCAAGATGATTGTGTGGTACATGGCTGTCATTCCAGCACTCACTGTGCAGTGAGTTCAAGATTTCAGAGCAAATAAATTCTAAGTCCAATCCTCTCCCTCCTTTAATCTTCAGGTGTAGGGTGTGAATGGTGTATCTGTGTGGGAGCACATGCCCATGTGTGTGGAAACCCAAGGTTGACATCAGGAGCCTTCTTCAATTGCTCTTCCACCTTGTTCTTTGGGGCAGGGTCTCTCAATCAAATCTAACGCTCCAGATACAGCTGGTCTAGACACTAATTTGCTAGGGGTGGAAGAAAAAGTGGTCCCTGGTCTCTGCTTCCAAGGATGAAATTAGAGGTAAGATGCCATGCCCACCTGGCATTTATGTCTGCAGGGTTAAACTCATCATCTTGCTTGCACACTTTTTAAATGCTGAGCCATCTCCCTAGCCCCTACCTTTTTTTTTCCTTAATGTTTGCAAATGTATGGAATAACTGTTATTTCAGTGAGGCTTTTTTTTTTTTTCAAATGTGTTCCTTTTTTCAACAGGTATTCTGAGAAGATGAGCACTAACACCTATTTAGTAAGTCAAGACATGATTCAAACAGTTCTTCCTGATAAAATGACCCTAAGACTCAGGACCTAAAAACAGAAAACCACAGCACCCAAGACAAAGCCAAAATTGGGCATAACTTCTGATACAGAGAGATTCTAAAGACAGCATATGCCAACCAGGATAGGTAGCTCATTTTCAACAGACAGCTAGTTTGAAAACAACTGATGCTTAGTGGCCTAAGCTGGTACATTGCTGTGTCCTCCTTTTGCAGTTTTAGGTTTCTGATTCTCCCAGCTCTGCCTTAGTACTTTTCTATTCCAACCTACTTCACCTTGGATACCCACTGAGTAAAATTAGAATAGGCACTGAGCACTTTATTTGAAGCACAACGCTGACACCTAGTGTAACGACTGATTTCCTTCCCTCTTGTCTTCTGCCCACTCTTCCTTCCTCCCTCTTTTGCTCTCCCAACCCCTCCCTTTCTTCAAAGTCCCTTGACTATGCCTACGGTTTAACAATAGTAAACACTTGCAGAGGATGTACAGGCTAAGTATTGTGATAGCACTTCAAATGCATCATCTTATTTTCAACTGATACCATCATCCTCTATCATGAATAATAGGAGTCATGGAGAGTTTGTTTAGGTTTGGGGACAGAAACTAGAACTTAAGTCCGGATATATCTGGTTTTGGAGCTGGCCACATTGTGGAATAGCTTGGTTTGTGTTTTCACAGACTTCAAGGTTGCTTGTAAGGCTTCAGATAAATATCAAAGATCTGAGGCACAAAATTTTGAGCCATTCTCCCCTCCCTCTCTATGACAAACGTCAAGCTTAGGACTCCCCAGGCTGTTTGCCTTCTCATTCGCTCTCAAGTGTCACTGGGAAGGTTCTGGGAACATTTGTAAGCAATATATGTCAGAGGTAGTTCTTGGAACGGTAGGCCAATTATTCCCAGTGCTTTCTTCTTTCCTCTTCTATATGTTCCACAAGAGTAGAACTTAAGACAAAATCTTAGTATATACAGTGGGTTCTCAATCATGTATGAAGTCCATTGGGACAGGCTGAGAATCTGTATTTTTATGGCATTGCCTTTGTACTGTACTAAGATATATGGGTGCTTAAATCCAGTTGTTTACTACCTAATGCTGAAAAGGTTGCTGCCGTGTGCTCAATGCCCAAGTGGGCTAATTAGCTTCTCTGAGAGAAAGCAAGACCTTCTCCAGGGCATGACACTGTCTCTCTACTACACTACCAACTCCACCCAAGAGCTTTTTCATCAGGCACTTACTTCCCTTTTCTTCCACAGCACACTTCTTAGCTATGATCATCGTACAAGGGACAAGTTCACACCATGCTCTTAGTGTGATGGAGTGGCTGAAAGCCACTGAAGGACCCTTTGAACTTCCTTGGATCATCCTGTAACTAGATTCTTGTTCTCAGACCTTAAATGAAACTATCAAAATTCCTGTTTTTACTCTCCATGTCTACTTTGTAGTATAAATTGGAATCTTAATGACTGGGGTTTAACCTTAGAGGAAACAGGAGAAGACAAAACTCACCAAACATTTGGCATATGCAAATTCCACACACACAGAACACACATTATCTTTTTCCAAAATACAAAGCAAGCATCAATCTAACCTATTATGAAAGATTTAGAGAAAGTAGCTCATCCAAGGTAAGGTTTCACATTAGTATCAGGCTCTAAACCCACTTTACATCTATGAATCCCAAATCCCCAAAGAAGCCTTCTCATTTTTCTTGGGTTGTTTCCAAGGGAGCACCAGGACTGGACTGCAGTTTGAAATTGTCCTCTGAGGACGTCCACATGCTTAAGGCAGTTTCACTATCCAACAGGACTCAGGTAGGACTGGCCCTTAGTGCGTGGACCTCAATCTGCGGGCTGTGAGCCCCTTGGCAAGCCTCAATTTCCAAGAAAAAAATTGACATTTCAATTCATAACAGCAAAATTACAGCTATGAAGTAGCCACAAAAATAACTGTGGGTCACCACAACATGAGGAATTGCATTAAAGGGCTGCAGCATTAAAAAAAAACATTGAGAACCACTGCCTTAAATGTCTACACAAACATCTTCCCTAACCCCAATATAGAGCATCTTGTGATTATTTTTACAGAAAATGTGTAGTATGTTAATTCAAGTTAAAATGTGACAAATGTTATGGTTTTTTTAATATATGGATTTTATGGAAAGTAAAGAACATTCAGAGTTGGTTTTACATACTATCCTGTACCTGCAAGAGTGGAATGAATCAATATTTAGAAGTGTGTTACAGAAGCCTGTAACAGACAGCTCAGCAGTTAATAATACATATTGCTCCTGCAGAAAGAAGACTAGAGTTCGATTCCCAGCACCCACATCAGTAAACTCACAACCGCCTGTAACTCCAGCTTCCCAGCATTCAGTACTTTCTTCTGGTCACTGCAGGCATCTACACACATGTGCACATCCCCAGACACCACACACACACAACACACATCAGCACACACCAAAAAACTCCAATGTCTTTTCAAAAGAAAATCAGATTTGATTTACATCATTAACTGGGAGTCTGTCCCAAGGAAGTAAACTCCGTTGTCTGTAACTGCCCATTTAGATATTTTGTCTTGCTCCCAATTACATACATTTTACAAGTTCTATAGTTCTGAAACTTTAATGTGCAAATTCACACAGGAAGTTTGATAAAGTATTTCAGAATAGTCCAATCAAATGCTAGTAGTTTGAGCAGTCATAGCACCAAATGGAATTCGGAAGGTGGTCCTTAAGCCACATTCTGAAATTTTTGAAATAAATAATATTCAAGTAAGTATTTGAGAAATGTTTCTCAACAGCAAGTTTAGAAATGTTTTCAAGAAAATATATTTAGAAAAACCAGGTACATCAATACCCTTCAAATGAAAGTTTTGGTCACTTTGTTCCGTCATTCAAAAGACTTGCCCACATAGGCTGGCATAGTGGCATACAGCTTTAATCTCAGCACTCGGGAGGCAGAGGCAGGAGGATCTCTGTGAGTTTGAGGCCAGCCTGGTCTACAGAGTGAGTTCCAGGACAACCAGCACTACACAGAAAAAAAAAGACTTGGTTATTTTTTAAGCTAAGCCATACTACCAAGAGTTTGCTATGTTCTTGAAAACTCTGCAGAAATAGTGGCCAAATTATTTATGTAGTTTATGTAAGCAAAACTTAGGACAAAGATATTCCATGATGACTTTTAAAGAGTAAGATGGGGTAGGGGGGAGTGGGAAAGGGCATTGCCTAAAGATGGACACACATCCTAAGGAATCTAAATTTCAGTAACAGAGAAAATAGCTTAATTTTTTAACTTCTATTATTTAAACCTCATAGTCAAAAAATGTGCTTAATTTCTGCTGGATAAGCAGTGGGCTCAGTTGACTCACATGCTGACACTGGGGACAAGACAACCTTTTTTGTTACATGCCCCATAAGCATGGACAACTAACTTATAAATTCTTCAAGTAGATAAATGCCAGGAGATCTAAGTAACAATAGCAAGAAAAAAAAAAAAAAAAAACACTGAAATTGGGAGAATTAGTTGTTAAGAACATGATCAGATAAGGACATGCTTGCTATTACACAATAATGCAATGTGAGGTTGCCAAGAGGCTCCATCTATGCCTGCAGAATTTCTCTAACTTGCCTAATCATTAGTCCTACTCAAGGGAGGTCAGGAAGAGTTGTTAAGTTCACGTTCCCACACACAGGGTCTACCTACGAGGGCTGGGGAATCTTGGGTTTACATAATCAGAAGCAGTTATGTGAAAAGTTGTGGGAAATGTGGACCTCCTGGGGTTACCCTTGACTTCACTGGTATTAGAGATCTGGAAGAGAAAGCCTGGAGGCTTGTCAAGTCTCTAACCCACGCATTTTCATATAATAACCTCAGACTCAGACTTCAGTAATTTGTCCTTTCTCCTACAGTCCAGAGCATCCCATAAACCAACACTTTCTGCCATTACCTCAAGTCCAATGAAGAAAATGCAAAGAATGTCTGATTCAACATCTTCCTGACATCCTTTTATAAATGGCTATAGAACACAATGTTTTGGGAGGGTTTTTTTTGTTTTGTTTTGGTTTTGTTTTTGTTGTCATTGTTTTTAAGGGGGGGTCGTGAAGACTGGGTTTCTCTGTGTAGTCTTGGCTGCCCTGGAACTTGCTCTGCAGACCAGGCTGGCCTCAAACACAGATCCACCTGCCTTTGTCTCCCGAGTATTGGGATTAAAGGTGCCTCCACCATCCAGACACAGAGTCTTTTAAAATCAACTTTATTGTCTTAATTTTTACATAGAAAATTCAAGCAAAAAAAAAAAATGTTAAAATGTTCCATGTCTTGTTAAAGTCTCACTGTCTTGTTAAGACCTTGCTATATTCCATCTGTCCTCTAGCCTCTTGTACGTAAGTGCACTGCTAGAGTACAAAACAGCCACACATTATATGCTGTTCTCCTAGGTTGTTGTTTTTATTCTCCTTAATATACAAACCTTTATATATGTGCATTGTTTTGTATTAATGTACCAATTTATCCACTTCTTTACTGCAGATTTTTCACCTTCCTACAACAAAAGTTCAATAACAAGTTACAAAACAGGTTTTAAAGTATCACAACTGCTTGGTCTTATTAGCCAAACACTATACACACCAATTACGTCATAAAAATAAAATTCCCTCAAGTTGAAATTTTTCACCTCCATCTTGCTGCCTTCATGTAACATGATTCTTCTATTCAGAAATACCATTAATTATTTTCTCTTCAAATATTTTATTCAGAAGTACAGAGCCCTCAGTGGATCAATACTTCACGTCTACTACTGTTGGGCCACATCTGTACCAATTTTCAAATGGTCACATCAAACTTACCAAGCCTCTGGTTTAAAAAAATTCCATCTTTTCATATGTGCCCCAAACTTGGCTTATTTAGAGGCTTTGGCACTTACTTTTTCTTTTTTTTTTTTTTTTTTTTTACCTCAAGGCATTTTGTACCATGTTTCTTCAAAAACATGACAAACTTAGTCATTCTTTTATCTACCTCCTTCACAACTATTCACTTTCCTGCAAGAAAACGTTATCTTAAAATCTTCAATACATGATAGGAGGTTACACCCAAAATAGTTGGGGGTTTTTTGTTTTGTTTTTTTGCACATTAATGTTCAACTGATGCAGAAACTATTAGATCCTCACTGCCCCTAGTGAACTTTGACACATTTGCTGAAAATATAATGTGTAAGCCTATTTCTTGACTTTGCTCCATTATTCTATATTGTTAATTTTACAATACATTGACTAGTTTGGAATCAGGTAAAATACAATCATTTTAATAAAGATTGCTTTGACTGTCTGAACCTTTTGACTTCAATGCTGTGGAATCACCTTGTCAATTTCCACTTTTAATAGATGGGTTAGGTGTGTAGCTCAATGGTACAATTCTTGCCTGGCAACTCCAGGGCCCTGGGTTTGAAACCCATGACTATAAAATCAGCCAACCAACCAATTAACTCACCCTCCTAATTGCTAGAATACTGAGAATGAATTCTCAAGTACACATCCATCTCTGAATTTCTACAAATTAAAATACATGTTTCTAATACACAGGTTTTGCAGCATTAACTTTACCCCCATTTTGTAAAATGAACTTTGTGCCCCAAACATTTCCTAAACTGTTCACAGTAGTAGTGGTGGTTTGAATAGGCATGGCCCCCATAGACTCATGTTTGAATCCTTGGCCCATTGGGAGTGACACTATAGGAGGTGTGACCTTGCTGGAGGAAGTGTGTCACTGTGGAAGTGGGCTTTCAGGTCTCATATGGTCAAGCTAGGCCTACTGTGGCAGTCTCCTACCACTTGCCCATCTGGATGTGTTATTCTCTGCTACTTCTCCAGCACCAGTCTGCCTGCATGCTGCTACGCTGATTCTTGCCATGAGAATGGACTAAACTTCTGAACTGTAAGTCAGCCCCAATTAAATGTTTTCCCTTATAAGAGTTGCCATGGTCACAGTGTCTCTTCAGAGCAATAGAAACCCTAGGCCAATAATGTTTCCCCACCAAAAATCTCTCAGGATTTTCCAGATGATGCAATTTACAAAGAAAGGCAACCTTCCTCTTCCTTTGTAATCTGTCTGCATTAACTTTTTGCCTTACAAGCATCATCAAAAACATTAAATACAAGGTCTTTCTCTGAAGCCCAGGCTGCCCTTGGCATCAATTTTCCTTATAGCCTCTCCACTGCTGGAATTGCAGGTGACTATCAACAGGTATCCCCAGATGTTACCTATGCTTTCTAGATTTGGGCAGATGTCCATTTTATCTACATTGAAAAACTTACTGGGATTAACTACTTACACTATTTCCTTGTTGGTTTTATTGTCAATTGCATTATCTGTAGTAACATTCCTTCACTCCAGAAAACTCGTAGCTTTTATCTGGTCTACTGACTATGTATGAAGAGACTGCACTGACATCTTTCATAAATCAGTATTGATACCATTCATATTGATCTGCTTTCCATCTAGGCACTTCTCTTCGTTTTCTATTTCAGAATTGGAAACAAAGGCTAATTTGAAATGTTTGTTTCCTAAAAAGAAGTCTTTCTCAGGAGACAATTTTGGCCTAACACTATTTTGTTCAGTTTTCACTCCATCTATACTTTTTTCCTTAGCTGATTGGGATTTGAAATTGTGTTGACTAATTTTCAAAACTTGAAATTTATCTAGATAATTGTAAACTTTAGGGCTATGCCTACAGAAAACATTTTTTGTAAGATTTGAACCTTCTAAGGCTTGCTGAGACTTGTTTTAATGGCCCATCATATGGTCTAGCTTTATCAATGGTCCATGTGAACTTGAAAAAAAAAGTGTGTATTATACTCTGTGAGATGATCCATAAAAAATAGGTTAAAGTACTGTTCAACTTTTTTGTTTTTCTCAACCTACTTTATAAACAGCTCAAAAATGTCTAGAATTTAAAATCTGACTAGGTATCTTGTCTAAGTAAGTAGTTGGCTATTGGTCTATTCAACAGTTGGAAAATTACTTGGTTTTTATTATCAGGACATTTTCTATTATGTAAGTACTGATAAGAGTAGAACTTAATCTTTGCTTCATAGTTGCTTGTCCTATTACCCTGTCTTTCTTTGCCTCACATCTTTTGGGTCACTAAGCTACTTTTGTTTCTAATGATTCCAATTATTTCCTGTATTTCCAAAATAGCTTTTTTTTTTTTTTTTTTAAATTTAGTCCTAGAACTTCCACATTGCAGCCAATCTTCAAACACACCTCACAAGTAACATAAGGGCATTGCAAATGTTTCATCCAACTTATTGGGATATTTTCAGGCATTTTATTAACACCTGTGCCATGACAAAATCATTTTTAATGACTCCAGCATTCTTTCTTCTTTATACAGGTTTAAACTTTCTTCTGGCATTACTTCCTAAGAAAATAGTTAGAGATGGGCACATGCTAAGGTGCACATGGACATCAGAAGGCCTCTTGCAAAAGTCAGTTCTTTCCAACATGTGGGTTCGGGGATCAAACTCAGATCATGAGGTGTGGCTGCAAAAGTGCCCTTGCTTACCAAGACACGTTGGCAGCCACTTTCTTTCCTTTGTATCCATCTACCAACAATGGACTGTCACCGCTTCTATTTATCTAGAAGTCTTCAAACTTCAAGTGCTTCCTATGATCAAAAAAAAGTGTATAAATTTCTTCCTGCCAAATTTAAGGTGGTCTTATAAATTTTTTTGCATTTATTTTTATGTGTATGGGGTTTAGCCTGCATGTACATCTGTGTACCATCTGCCTGCCTGGTGCCCACAAAGGCCAGAAAATGGTGATCTCCTGTAACTAGAGTTACAAACAGTTCTGAACTGCTGTGTGGGTGCTGCAAATCAAAACCAGGTCCTCCTGAAGATCAATAAATGCTCTTAACCACTGAGCTATGTCTTCAGCTCCCAATTGTTTTTTTAACTGTATAGTGGTGGTGAGCATAAACACTAGGTAAGTTTTCACCCTGTCCCAGGCTAGTAATGTGTGGTATGACATGACAATGACCAACTCTATGGCTCACTTTAGGTGTTATGAGTATGTGTAAAGTTAGCACTACTTTTTAAATGTGCAAAAGATATTTCCCAAAACAATAATTACATAAATGATTGTGTATTTATTATTGTCCGTATCTCATTGGGTATAGCAAAGTAAAAGCAGTACAAAGGCTGAGCTAGGCACAGTAGTATGCACCTGTGGTCCCCGAGACTTGACAGGCTAAGCCTAGAAATTAAAGACCATCCTTTGCAGTAGAACAAGGTTTCCTGTCTGGAAACCCAAAAACTCAGATGATTAAAATAAAGAAAATACAAAACACTGACTCTATCAAATGCTAGAGAATCTATAGAGCAGCCAGAGCTTTGATTCACTCCTTATAGCATTCTAAAGGGTCTTTTGGCATTTTCTCACACAAAGCATGTTTATAATACAACAGCTGGGGAAAATAAATGTGCCCATAAAGCACTTGCTGTGTAAGCATGAGGACCTGTGTTTTATCCCTAGTGCCCATGGGAAAAGCCAGGCAGGCATGTTGCACTTCTGAACTGGGGAGGTGGAATCAGGCAGGTCCCTGCAGGTCACTGGCAAGTCCCAGATCCCAGAGACCTATTCAAAACATGAAGTGGGCAGCTCTTGGTCAATGACACCCAAGGCTGATTTCTGGCATCCACAAGCAGGAGCCTACGTACAGGAATACACCCTGCATAGATGCACACAAAAACAAGGTACACATACACAAATAATAATACATTACAGGAATGTCCTTTCATGATATTTTACCAAATTAATTAACACACAAAAGTCCTAAATATGGATGTATATGGAAGCTCTACTCACTCACAAATGTGAAACCTGGAAGCAACTAGGGCACATCTCAAAATGTGAGTAGATAACTTGATAACAGAAATAAAAACATAGAATGATTATTCAGCAATAAAGAATTTAACTAACAATCATAATTACATGTTGTCAGTCTGAAAAGGCTGTGTACTGTATAACTGTGATATTCTGGAAAAGTCAATAATCAAGATAAACAGTCAAAAAGAACAGTGCTGGCCCAGGATCAGGTCTCATTATCTCAAACCATTCCTGTCATTTACCTAACTTTTATTGTGTTCCTATGTGTGATGTCCTAAACCAAGCACAAAACTGTACAGATGGCGTTGACCACAACAAATGGGCACCTTGCAAAACACTGACAGCATGGCCATTACCCCAATATACATCTACTGCAGTGTGATTAGCTCACCGAATGGATGTTGGTAAGCAAAGTTCCTTTGAAACGGAGTTGTTTCTCTTTGTGAGAACTGATTTAAGACAGTGGTACTACATCATAAGCAGAAAGAGCCAACTGGCCATCAGTTCCAATACCCTTGGATGGTCAGCCAATCAAGGAACATACCTATCTAAAAGTAACATTTAAAAAGGGACACTGTTCTTTAAAGAATGACAGGCCACAGTTGAAAGACAGAAACACGAGTTGCATTTCTTCCGATATGCGAGAAAAGAAATCTAGACAGAAATGTTTTAGGCTTGCAAAATTTGTCATAGCACACACAAAGCAATCTCATCCAAAAATAAACTTTAAAATAGTTTTATTAGTAATTATAGAAGCATACAACATAGTTACATGTTTAAAAAACATTTCTACAAAAATATTCATTAAAATTTTTGACAAAACATTAAAACATGATTTACTGTAAAGAATAAAATCCAGTACAGTAAAAAAAAAAAAAAAAAAAAAAAACAAAATATTTCCTTGGGAGGCAGCAGCAGGTGGATCTGATTTCAAGGCCAGGTTGGTCTACAGAGCAAGTTCTAGGACAGCCAGGGCTACACAGAGAAACCCTGTCTTGAAAAACAAAAAAGAAAAAAAACAAACAACCACATGATTTCTTCTCTCCACCTCATTTGTTAAATTCAGAACTCTACTGAATATGTCTGTTTAAAATGACAGTGACTCATACACAGACGAATGTGCACTGAAATGATGGATGACAGGGTTCCTCTGTTAAAGAACTGAAGTCATGAGTGTTAACTAAGAGCATAAAATTCAAATAGATACTTGAGTTTTTCTCTTTCCTGTATTTCAAAGGGGAAGACAGAAAGGAGAGGAAAAGGGTAAAGGGGTGTTTATTTGGGTGGAACGGGAAGCACCAGTCATTCTAGATCTCTCCTGCAGGGGAGACCGTGTGGCAAACGCTCTCACACACAGGAAAGCAAAGAAGCTGCCTAGCAAGTCACTCTAGCAAGTCACTAAACTAAGGACACCAAATGACGAGTTGCCTGCTCTCAGAAACCAGACTTAGAGCTAGCTTTTCAAGTGAAGGTACAGCTTCCTCAAGCAGCCTCTTCAATCATAAAAGCAGACTCCTGATGTTGTTTCCACTGTCACTCATGTCCAAGCACAAGATGTAACAAAGAGGGAAGGAGAATGGCAACCACTCACTGTTCCTATCTTTATACAGTGTTCTTTAGTTTTAATGTTATCAGGTAATGGAGCATTCTTCACAGCATTCAACCAGAAGTACTACCACCATTGATTACCTGTGTCGACTACCTTAAAAGAGGGCACTAAGACCTATCTATCTAGGTATTTTTACTGTGTTGGATATAAAATCTCTACACTGTTATTTTTCCTAGGTATACATAATTTAATTGACCCTGCTTTAAAAAACAAAATCTCTCTTCTATTCTGTTACTGTGCGGGTGTTCTTAGGCTGGCCTGGCAAATGAGTATACAACTTGGTGAAGGTTCATTTTTCCCCACTTTTGGAATAGTCAATGCTGTAAACCCTGTCGATGGAAAAGTAAAAAATATCTCATCATACTACTGTTCTTCTTGGGTAGAAAGACTAAAACTATTAAAAAGAAACAAAACCCCTTCATTTTCAAAGCTCCACAGTCTGAAGTTGTAGACATGCAAGACAGCCATTAAGAAATGGGGGCAGGGCAAGGAAAAAGAAGAAATGTGAGGAAGAACAAGGTAGAAGTTAAGGGGAGAAAAAAGCTACCAGTTTCAAAAAGATAAAAGCTTTTAGTTACCATTAAGTACTGAAAATATTATAAAATTTGTTATAAAATATTTGCCTAAACCACTTTATTCTGCACAGTTAACTTTTCAGTTAAAATGTAAATGAAATGTAATTTTACCATATAAGCTACTAACATATATTAAACCAAGCAAAAAGCCTTCCGAGTAAGAAACTAGTAATGGCTTAAATACTACATATTTATCTGATTTCTATACCTGAAAATATTAAACATGTATTTTAAAACAGCTTATATTTTGAAAATTTAAAAAAAATTATATCTGGGTATTTCAGCACATGGCAGTAACTCAAGCAAAGAGAAGCTAAGACAGGAGACCACACATCTGAGGCCAGCATGGATTTACAAAGTGAGATACAAAAAACGGAAACAAAACAACAACAAATGGCAGCAAAAGAAAACTACTTGTAAATCGTGTAAATACCTCATTACACTTAAAGTATAAATTATATTCAATATAATATAATATTGTCCTTTAGATGCAGGTACAAACTCCACATACAATGCCTTACTTAAATTTCAGCCTCGATTATTTTACTAACAAGTGGTTCAAATTTCAGTCTTCAGTAATATGAAGGCTTAAAATTCACTTTTGCTAATCAGTAGCCTTCTTACATACAAATAATAAACATGGTAAGAAATCTGCAAACACTATTTACTATTGCCTCAAAACAAAACAAAAACTAATTTGGAATAAACCTAAGGAAGAATAAGAATCCACAATGAAAACCTTAAAACACTGAAGGAAGAAACTGATACACTGGAAGGTAAAGAGGCCACCCATGTTCACAGACTGCAAGAATTAATATTGTGAAATAACTCTAATACCAGAAACTGTTTATAGATCCAATGCAATTTCCATCAAAACTACAGTGCCACTGACAAAAACTGACACAAACATATTAACATACAAAAAGATCCCAGATACTAATTCTAAACAAAATGATCATCCTGGAAGTGTCACCATATCTCACTACAAAAATACCCCAAAGCTACAGTAACAAATCAACAAGGTAGTTGCACAAAGTCAGATAGATGATCAATGAACTAGAAAAGACAGTATCTTCAACAATGGGTATCTAAATGTAGAAGGAAATTATACTGTTATCTCTCCAGGATCACCACATAAGACTGGAAACTCTGAGGCTGATAGGGGAACACTAGGAAGTGAAAGCACAAATAAGAGGTTCCTGAACATGAGGATTGTAGTTGCTCAGAAAATAATGAAAAGCAGCAAATGGGGTCTGACACCAAAAAGCTTCTTCACTGCAAGGGAAACAACTGAATAAAGAGACAGCATTGTACACAACCGAACAGCTTGGGTGGCTATACATATGACAAAGGAATGATGGTTAAAATATACAAAGAACTCAAACCTAAACAACAAAAGTATCAACCCAATCAATAAATGGCAATGAGGGCGAGAAAGATCTTTCAACAGCTGCTGGGAATGCAGCTGTTCTGCAAGCAGGATGTGAGCTGTATGTCCAAAAGCCACAGTTTAAAAATAAAAAGCCCAGGAGGCAGAGATGCAAATCCTTGGGGCCCGCTGGCCAGCCCAGCTAAGCTGATAGGCTCCAGGCCAAGGAAAGATCTTAAACAGGAAACCTGAGGAATGACACCAAGGTTGGTTACTGGCCTCCACATGTACATGTACCAACACACACACACACACACACACACACACACACACACACACACACACACACA
>NW_026585644.1:37887981-37909092 GCF_907164565.1 Psammomys obesus
ACACACACACACACACACACACACACACACACACACACACACACACAAGAAATAGACTACTGAGCTGGGCGTGGTGTCACATGACTCAGGAGCACTCAGGAGGCAGAGGCAGGCAGATCTCTGAGAGTCTGAGGTCAGCCCTACCTCAAGAAGAAGGAGTGGGGGAAGGGAGGGAATGGTAGGGAAGGGGAGAGGTCTGTTTTTCAGAAATTACCATCAGAATGATCACATTTAACACTTAACATTGCTAAGGCCATATTTAGCCTCCAGTAATTTTTTTAAAGGACATTTTCCTATTTTTAAAGAATGTTATCTAATATTTCCTATAGAAAGAATTTAGTGTTCAGAAAATGGGCTAACTCTGTAGACAGGTTTTAAAATTCACGTGTGGTTCTTATCAGATCCTTGACTTCCCATATTGGGAAACTGAAACGTCAAAAGCTTGTGTATGAATTTTGTAATAAATCAAGTAGTTGTGTGGATAATATGTCTGAAAAGCAACCAGCTATTTTTATCTACTAACACAAGTATATGTACAAAGAGGCAATGACTTTGCAAAATTACAGGCTTATTCCAATACGGTAATATGAAATTTTGAGGAGGGGTGGGGGCACTTTTTTTTTTTTTTAACAATTTGACATATCCCAGGAGAAAAACAGGTTCCTTCATTTAAAACTCAACTGTTTTCTCCCTAAATTGTATTACCTAGTTCATTTTTGATCATTTCTACCAAATACAATCACAAAGTCAAGAAATGTCCTGTCATATAATTCAAAAGTACAAGATAGAATCTCAAAGAGCCAAAGGGCAAATTAACAGCATCTATTCAATATTTTCTGGCATTTCTGATAAGAGACTAACAGCTGGACAGACAACTCTAACACCAGGAAAACCACCAATTAAAAAATATTTTTTAATATTGTCATGGCTAAATTTGTGTTCACACTCATCTTAGGATGGCCCTATAAATGGAACTAAATATTTACTTAAATGTCATCTATGTTCTAACCATAAAGCAAAATCATATATTTGAGACATGTAATACATTTTACGTAGTAAAGACTGTTAACTATGTACCCAACATAGTTAAATACAAGCTTTCTACATAATCAGCATTCTAATTATTCTAATTTTCTTAAAGATGCTATCAAAGAACTATAAACAATGTAAAAAAAAACAAGCAAAGGCAGTAACAAAATATAAATATAGTACAGTACCCCCGTCTCTTTTTTTTGAACCTAAAATATTTTTGAAGATTTATTTTTATTTTATGTATATAAAGGTTTGCTTGCACATGTGTATTTCACCACATTCATTCTGGGGTCCACAGAGGCCAGAAGAGGGCATTGGATCTCCTAGAGCTACAGTTACAGACAGTTGTGAGCTGCTGCATGGGTGCTAAGAACTGAGCCAGGTCCTCTGTGAGAACAACCAGCGCTCTAGCCTCTGAGTCATCTCTACAGCCCCTTAAATGGCCTTTACATTAAACATAGCCTCACTAAATTTCTAAAACCCTTATCCCTTTATCTTTAATAAGACCACAGAGAGTCTCATTCTAGCTAAGAACACAGAATAGCCTTTGTGAAAATCATTTAGGCACTGAATCCACCGTCACAGCCAATGCTGCATAAGGCCAGGCCTAGTTCTTGGTGATGTATAAACAGCAGTGAGAGAAGTGAAACCTGGATCCAACTACCACACACTGTCTGAATGTGACCATACCAAGTTCCTTGTTCTACTTCAATTTCTACCAAATAATCAAATTTGTCCACATTTATAAAACCACAAAATACCTTTTTAAAAGAACTCACATCTACTTGTGAGTTTTAAATTTCAGTCTTTCTCATTATAAAATGAAACTTAAAAATTTAAATTGAACATGGATATTTTAAGACAAACCAATTAAGATAGTGTTTCAGACTTTTGTCCAAAGTAATTTTCTTTTTAAGATATTCCATATATAATTCCAACACTTCAAGTAAGTCACAGAAAATAAGACTCAGAGATAAGGAGTCAAAGATAAAAGGCTTATTTGGGACATAATCTCAGTAAATAACCATAAAGGAAAAGAAGTGTCACAGAAGAAATAAAAATAAGAATTTGTATTTGGTTTTGTATTTAAGAGTTTCTTGCTGTGAACAATGGGGGGCGGGGCAGTCCTCTCCTGGGAACTATACAAGCCAGCATGAAATAAATGTCCAGACCATCCAGATAGACTGAATTCATCATCTACCAATTTTCATCTACCTCCGGCTAAGAGCTCCTACCCAGGCATTATTTTCCCAACACGTTTAACAAGCTCTGTAGGTAGCTCAGAAACTCCAAGGTAGAGTGACATGTGCTTGCAGAGCACTTTATAAAGGGCTACAATGGTTAAGAGTTAGGTATCTGCCATCAGAGCTCATTATCAGTAGACCCATATACAGAATTCCCATCATCATCCTAGTAAATAAAAGTAGGTGTAAACACGGAATCAGAACTTCAGAAGCATAAAATAATCCCCCAAGAGAATATATATGTATAGAGTTAAGGTATTTGATCACACAAAAAGAAATCTACTTTTAAAATTAAGAGGCATTTTTATAAATGATTTTCATTGAGTCTGCAAAACCCCTTACTTTGTAAACTCAATAGCCTATAACAAATAGCCAGTGCTAAAAACAAAGTATGGAATACAGTATAGTGTTCAAATATAAAGAACCAAAGAACCAGAGCCAAATTCTTGTCCTATCTATGTTGTGCGAAGAGATGTTCATCCTCTAGTGATCTGTTCCAGGAAACCAAAGCAACTCACCAGCAAAGCTGGAATGGACTCCAGTCCAGTGCTCCCACCACTCATAAGTGTCCTTCTACTGCAGGTACACCTGGGAGCACTGGGCATGCAGCCAAAGCCACTTTAATTAACTTCCAAAGTTTCCTCAACACCATGAGATATGAACAAACACCCGTGAGATAGTACTTAAAAGTAAACGAGCCAGAAATCACAAACCAATGCTTCTGGAATATACCAGGGCACCTAATTATCATTATTCCATTTGGCATTACATATATGTTAACAATATAAATTCTACCCTCTTTTGATCTAGTTAGAAATTTGATTTCCACAGTTAAAACCAAAAAATAAAAAAGCTTCCAATTAAAAGGTTTATACCACCCCAGTTGTAGAAAACACTTTATTATATTCTTTTGTCTCCGTTCTTCAAAATTCAATTCACTAAAATTGAACAGCAATTAAATGTCTATTTTGTCCTATATTCAAATAAATTTCAAAAAAAAATTCTCAAAAAGAATTCCATTTATAAAAATTAAGTTTAAAATACCTTTATTATAACTGATCTTACAGTTTTTAAGTACTTAATTTTAAAACACAAAATTCAGTCAATATATTCTATTTTGTTTTCATTTTCTTTTAGTTTTTATTACTTTAACATACAACATCATATTGAGTTCAGGAATTCAGAATATCAGTCAGTAAATTTTGAATATTTTTCAGAATTTTATGTTGGTAGATTTAAAGATCAGAACTCAGGTCCTGCTTACATGACTAAATATAATTGGCCTTCAACTGCTTTTTAATAATGGCATTTATGTTCTCTTTGGCTTCACTATTTGGGATAATATACATGATCATATCAAATAAAGTTACAAACTAAACTTTGCATTAAGAAATGTACACTTGAATGTAACTTATTAACAAAAAAAACTTAATTCCATTTTATTATGGCTTTCAAAAATCATAAGAACCAGTTTTAATTTTTCCCCATCATTTTATAAGGTAACAGCCACAACCTTGTATTAAAATTAAAGTGGGGGAGGCACGCAGGAAGGAAAAGAAAACTAGAAACACAATAGAGCCTAGATATAAACCAGTGAAATCATCAGTGAACCCTGGTACTAGAAACATTTAACCTCTTCACACAGTATTACGAACTCAGGAAGATAAGGCTAGGCAAACAGAATTCATCCACAGCAATTTTAAAGAGGCCAAGGTATCAGATATCAGCATTACTGGGGAGGCGGGGGAGAAGCATTTATAAACAGGATGGTCTCTGGAGAAAATATGCCATGCAATGTGATTCTACGTACAGGTATATGCTGACCATAATAGAAAAATGACTTGACAATTTATCTGCCAGCTGCTACAAATTCCCCTAATACTTGACACTGGTAGTATAAAAGGCAACCTCTCCAAGTTCAGTACACTTTAACGCTGACTACTTCACTTTGAAGAAGTGCCTTTGAGAAAGCAGCCATTTCAAAACAAAACAAAACAAAACAAAACAAAAACTTCATTTTGTATTAGAAACTAGTGAAATTTAAATTTGCTTTGTATTACTTTTTTACATTCAAAGAATGAGCCTAAGGTTCTAAGCATCATTTTAACAATTATAATGTTACAAGTTAATGTTGTTTAAAATCTATCTTGATTTGAAAATAACACTTCAGACAAATGAAGTTCCATTTAATTATACTAATTCTATTGGTTTTTGTCCCTGTAAGTGTATATAGATATACTCAATTATTCATAAAACATTTTCAGTTGATATCACTGCTACTTTGAGAATCACTGGTTTAGTTTTTGTTTGCATATTTCCACTGATTTGATAAAAAACAAAGCCAATTTTCATCATCAGAAAATTTCACATATCACACTTAACGTGGACCAGAAACTTATGTTTCTTATCCCTCTTTTTCTTTCTTTCTTTCTTTTTTTTTTTTTTTTTTCCTTTTTTTGGAGACAGACTCTCACTACATTGCCCTGGCAGGACTGGAAGTTGCTACATCAAACTGGCTTCTAATTAAGAGATCTAGTTGCCTCTACCCACCATGTACTGGGGTTAAAGGGAAAACAAAAACAAACAAATAAATAAATAAATAACACCTTAAGGTAATACACAACAATTCTATTCCTCTTGAGTGGCAGTCTCACAAATATTTGAAGACTACTTCTTAAATTTATTGTCTTCAAAAATAAATGCTACCTATTCCTTCAACTACATCATGCTATACACAGGCCTTTGTGACTCTCTTACTGTGTAGATTTTCAGATTTAATGCGGTGATGTACAATTTCCAGTCTAAACAGCAGCATGTATGTGGCTTATTAAGGCTCCTTAGCATGGTTTCTAATGACAGTATTTATTTTGGCAACTATACTATAAACAACATTTTGAAAATGCCTAGGTCTGTAGAACACCTAACGAGGTGTTCTGTGATCCTCAATGACAAAACAGTAGTACAACTAAAGTTATTTGAATTCAATTTTTCAGCTGGATGGGAGTGGAACACACTTTAATTCCAGCACTCTGGAGGCAGAGGCAGGCAGATCTCTGAGTCTGAGGCCAGCCTGGTCTACAGAGCAAACTCCAGGACAGCCAGGGCTGTTATACAGAGGAACCCTCTCTAAAAAAAACAAACAAACAAATGAAAACCCTTTCTCCTTTATTCTGAGTTTACTTGAGGTCATTGTTTCAATAAAATGAAGAGTAACAGAAAAAGGTACTTTTTCAAGTCTTTATATGGCAAAAGTCAAAAGTCAACAATCGTTTTTAACGTATCCTTGAGAGGCCTGGTGATACACACTTGGAATCCCAACATGGGGAAGCTGGGGACAGCCTTGGCAACACAGCAAGGCAAACAACTCATTACTTTCACTCCTGACTAGTTGACAGCAGCAAAGTAAACTCAATGAGATTCACTCAGTATATAAAAGGTCTTCAAGGTGCTTTGACATTAATCTCCAAGAGTTCCTAATTTTTCCCTACTTCCCACTTACCTTTCTGAACATTCAGTATGACACTGCATTAAAAGAAGGCATACATGGCAGAAACATAAAGCCACATGTTGCAAACTATTGCTAAATTATAGCCAACTCTGAACTAAAATGAATTATGCCATCTAGAGTAAGAAATGTTAAATTATGGTCTGTAGGCCAATTTCAACATCCCATCTTAATATAAATTAAATTTTTATTAAACATATACGCATTTGCCTGGTTACATGTTGTCTATGGCTGATTTTATATTACAATGGCAAAGAAGGAGAGTTCGGATAAAAGACCATTGTGGCATATAAAGTCCAAAATAATTACCTGCTCCCTCACAGAAAACATCAGCCAACCCCTAATCTAGGGGAATGAACTACATGCTTCCAAAGCAAACTATGATAACTATAATCATAATCATTAACTAGAGCTCAGGAAATAACATCCTTACTGTAATGTACACACACAGGCACTGGACTGTCTCACTGGTTCTTTACTGTTACCAGGGCTTATTGTTTCCAGGACAGAGTGCTCACTTACCTGTTCACTTATCTCTAGAGTAACATTTAAGGACTGACCAGTGCAAAAGTAGGGGACTCCATGAATACATTTTGTTTTTTGTTTTTGTTTGTGTTTTTTGTGCAATCTAAGGTAAATAAAAGGTTGCTGAAAATAATTCAAAAAGTTTTCAACAAAGGAACTGTAACATAGAACTACATGATAATTTTTTTCACATTTTATATTTGAAATACAAAACTTTTAAAGGCACTTAAAATAGGAAGGCTAAGTCCAATAATTTAGATGTTACCTTCATTTAATAAAGTGAACTAATTTCCGCTTTCTCAGAAATGACAAGGTTTTCACTTTCATTTTCATATGTAGAGCTGAAATAAAAATATCTAAATCAATCACATACCAACTTAACATGTGATGCCAAAATCTATTAAAAACTAAAGTGGCAAAGTCAGCAGTCTGAAACTAAAAAGGGTTTAAGAGGTCATCTGCACACTCTACAGATGAGGAAGCGTCAAAACAACATAAAAACACCAGTTTAGAGAATTAGTTAGTGGCTGGGACAAAACGAAAATACCGCTATCAGTTTAGAACTGTTTCTACTCCAGAAACAGGTAAGTTTTTAAAAAATGATTGTTCAAATTCTAAGAAAAAACACACTGATGTTGGAATATTCTAGTTTTAAAAGAGCAGTACAAGCTAGGCACAGTACGCACGACTGCAATCCCAGCACTTGGGAGGCTGTGACAGGAGGATCATTCATGAGTTTGAGTCCATCCTGGGCGACACAAATTTTCGGGTCAGTATGGTATACACAGACAAACCATATCTCAATGCAAATAAACAAAAATGTGCAGTATAAAACACTCCAAGTACTAGACATCTCTTATGTTGTTTAAAAAAAATTCTAAATTTGTAGAAAGACAATGATTAATTAGAAAACAATTTTTTTTTTTTTTAAAAGAAACCACCAACTACTTGTTTAACAATTTGTCAAAAATTAGATGGCATGATGCTGGTGAGGGGGTGCTGCTACTCTGGTATAATCTACTGAAAATGTAATTTGGCATATTTTAAAGGGCCTATGAAATTCTAACCATGTAAACCATTCATTTCATTTTCACGATTATATGCTAGAGACTGGGTCTAATTCAGAGTTAAAATTTTACATAGAATGTCCATCCCATTATAAAAATGTGGAAGATTAGAAACAGCCTAACTCCAAAGAAAGAACTGACTATTTCCATACAGTTAACATATCGGCAGCTGTTTTAAAATCGTGCTTGAGGAGACATAGGTAGTAGGGACCTAGGAGGGCATAACGCAACTGTATGAGCACTATAATCTCAATTCTGTTATTGTACACACAAACACATACATACTCATAAAAAGCACAAGGACTAAAAGTAAATACAGAAAAACATTTAACAGTGTTATCTCTGGGTAGTGAGATTGTAGATAATTGTTTTTTTTTTCTTCTGTCTTTTCAGTATTTTCAAATTTTATTCTCAGAAAACATTATTTTAAAAATTCACTATTATCAATTCAGAAATTTTTATAATCTGTATTAAACAAGGAATAAATATTATAGTACTCAAAAGTATATCCAAATAATGGAAAATAAATTATTGACGTATAAGAGTATAATCCCTACATGTATAAGTAGGGAATTTGAATCTAAAAGGTACTGTTTTCTCTCATTCTTGAGTATAGAAAATTGATATTTAATAAATAAGAAATGCAAGTCTCCAAAGAAAACTGGTGCAAGGCATCTAAAACGTGTGCTATTTGGGCATAACCCTGAAGACACAAACACACTGCAGTGTGATACAGACACCCAGGGCTATGTTAAAACAGGTGTAATGAACACACACAATGACGTAATGGTTACACTTTTTCTTGCTAAAATGACTAGAATAAATCTATGACAAAGAAATACAACACCATACCATTATTTTAGTTGGAAGAGCCGCACCAAAAATCATGGTCCCCCCCCAGCAAAAAACAATTTTTTGCAGGACTATATGAAGGCCAGTAGGCCTTATTACTATTATTATTAATGATTTCTTGCTAAAAATTCAAGTAGAGAAGTTGCTTAAAGCAGTAAAAACAAAACAAAACAGTGCTATATGGTCTGCAATGACTTGAAACACACTAATGACACACTTCAATGTTTCTTCATTTGCAGACTATCAAACAAAGTAATTGAAGTAAAGGACTAAATCTGTTTTTAAAGCATCCTTGAGTTTATATTCTACTACAATATAATAATGACATGAGGCTATGTCACACATAAAAAGGCAATGACTATAATTTTGAAAGTTAACTTTAAAATTATATGACTATAATTTCTGTGATTTAAAAAAAATCACATAAATGTAAAAATAAGATACATTCTAACATTCTTACATAGGAGCTGAGGCTTGCCATTTTAACAAAAATTCTGAATGGAATTAATAAAAAAAAAAAACCAATTTCCATTTATACCACAAAGCAATAAGTTTAAATCAGACTCTTTTGAGTTGTGTAGCCCTTTATTAGCAACTAAAATAGAAGGTATCTGTTGTACAACATGGGTAGTAATCATCTATAACTGGAGACTTCTTATATTCTAATACAGATCATTTATAAATGCAGTTTCTTTTATTAAAATGGTTCCACCCTTCGTCTGTGTACAATTTGCAAAACTATTCTGAAAGCGGAATATATGTGCATGAGTCTGCAAAGAGTGCAAATTTCAGTTATGCTAAATGCTTTATAAGTCACTGTGTGCCAATTGGGCAAATATTTTGATTCCAGCCTTCCTTCCACTGCCCCAAACTATAAAGCATTTTTTAAATGAGTTGAAATTAAGGAGGACTACACCTACTAGAAAAGAAGAAGAGAGTTCTATTAGTCTGAGGTTTCAGAGTCCCCCCACACCAAAACCACCATCGTGGTAAAGGCTAGGCTGGACCCTGGACAGAGTAGAGTCTGTGCAGGTGGTGTCCCTGAGGGTCGGAGCTTCAGTGGACTGTGAGTGCTCCAGCTGCATAACTCACTGAACTGTCTTGCCAGCTTCTACACTGGCTTGACTGGGCATAATTCAGAAAGGAAAAGCTCATGTTCATCCCATTCTTCTGGAGCTCTGTGATAGCCTAAAAAGAGAAAGTAGATTATGACAGACATCATATAAAAAACTGAACACTGGAAATTTTGGCAGCTTGACTTTGCATATTGGACAATCAACTTGTGTTACCTTTTCTTAAATATCTGCTGCCTCATACTAAATAGAGAAAAATCTCATTATCTCATTCTTGTAAGAAGTACGCTCTAACCTAACTTCTTAATAATTAGTATATGGTTTTCTCTATTCTCTAGATCTTGGCCACTTCTATGTTAATATCCTGAAGTTTTTTTTGTTTTGTTTGTTTTTGTCCAACTCAGAGTGAATCTGAAATGTATATTTAACTCACAGGTATAAAAAGTATGCTACGGTTTGTACTTTTACTGTGTACTGTTTTATAATTTCTTTCATTAAACAAAAAACTATCTGATTCAATTCAGATTTTGGAAAATTTGTGCAGCTTACTCTAAGTTCCAGAAATTAATTTAGCTCCCTAACAGACTTTTCTTTCAATCAATCTGAACTATTTTAACAGGATAAAAAGGCTTCCTAAAAATCTATAATATATGACTGCCAAATCATGTTGAAAAAACAATGACCTTCCAGCTCCTTTTTGACTATTGGCTGCTTCTTTTCTATACCTTTCCAAGTAAATTAAATGAGCCCGTTGATACATTTTCTCATTATAAAGAGTCTGGTATTTTAAGAAAATTCATGTTTGTTAGGAGGTAAATTTTAGCTTTCTAAAATCTTGACATACTTTTTTTGTTTTGTTTGTTTCTCTGTTTGTTTCAGACAAGGTTTCTCTATGTAGCTCTGGCTGTCCTGGAACTCACTCAGTAGACCAGGCTGGCCTCAAATCACAGAGATCCGCCTGCTTCTGCCTCCCAAGTACTGGGATTAAAGGCATATGAGCCACAATGCCTAGCATCTGATATTCCACAAAGTTTTACATTTTATTATTGTTTATAATAAAAAAAGCTAGCAGGGCATGGTGGCACACACCTTTAATCCCAGCACTCAGGAGGCACAGGCACATGAATTGCTCTTCAAAACCAGCCTGGAAAAAGCAAATCCAGAACAGCCAAGGCTACAAAGCAAAACCCTATCTCAAAACACCAAGAAAGAAAGGAGATATAGATAGATAGATAGATAGATAGATAGATAGATAGATAGATAGACAGACAGACAGACAGACAGACAGACAGACAGACAGACAGACAAAAGAAAAAAATAGCTGGGTGCAGTGGCACACGCCTGTAATCCCAGAACTGTAAACTCTGCCTGTAATGGCAGAGGCAGGCAGCTCTCTGTGAGTTCGAGGCCAGAATGGTCTACAGTGTGAGTCCAAGACAGCCAGGGCTACACAGAGAAACCCTATCTCAAAAAAAGAAATATAGAGAAAAACACAAAGATAGAGACAGAGAGAAAGAATCTATTTTGCATTATTAAATCACAAAAAAAGCATCCATTTAATGTCTTATAGTGACTAAGCCATTCATGTGTATATGCACCCATGTCTGCACATATGCACAAACCCAAAAACCAATCTTCTGAAAAAAAAAAAAAGTATCAGAAGTGACTGAGTCAAAAGAAGATATGACTCTCTTCTAAATAACTGTGTTGACAGAAATTATTCATCTGTATTCCAGTAATACATTTATTCAAATAAAAAATAATAGAAATCATTAATTAGGTTAAAAGGTACCAGGAGGGCTGAAGAGATGGCTCAGTGGTTAAGAGCTCTGTCTGCTCTTCCAGGGGTCCTGAGTTGAATTCCCAGCAACCACATGGTGTCTCATAACCATCTATAGCCTCTACTGCCCTCTTCTGGCGTGCAGAAGTACATGCACACAGAACATTCAAGATTAGAGAGAGAGATCTTTACACCCCCTTCCCCAAAAAAAGGTACCAGGAAGAAAGTGATGCTATGGACACAAAGCCAATGATGTTATCAGTGTACCACAATAATAACAGTTTAGATATTTTGAAATAGGACAGCATTAGATGTTAAAAGTCAGGGTTCCTAAGAATACTCACATTTAATAACACCCCGATGGGATGTCTTCCACATATAGTATTATGATATTTCTTCAAATAATTGCTAAAAGATACAGGATCTAATTGTTCTATAATACTCATACCCTAAAAGAAAGAAAACAAAACAAAGAAAAGAAGACAAAACTTATTAAATTATATTTTAAATTTACTTATAAATTTCTCAATTAAAAATAAACAGTAAACAGTAACCAATCCTTTAGAAAATACCAAAATTATTCATGAAATGTAATCTCATAATAGTTAATCACTGATAGAAAAATCCAGGTTATTTTCTAAGTTTGGATGCTTATATATCATCTTTACCAGTTGACACTGACCTCACAACATATTTCAATGTTTTCCTACATAAAGGACAATTACAAAAATGACTCTATTAAAAGCTTTCACAAAAAATCTGAAACTAAATTTGATTTATAACTATTTAAAGCTGTAAGTCTGAATTATAGCTGTGTAGGAGTTTAAATGGTCAATGGTTATCCAGGTATCTAATAAAAAAAAAAATACAACAAACTAAGAAAATAACAGTTTGTTTCAAAACTCCTAGGCAGATGATGAGTTCAGTAACAGATCTCATAAGAACCAGTTCTAAGAAAGACAGCTTTTTAACCTTTTTCAAACCAGTGTTTTTGAAGATTTTAATTAAAAAACTTTAGGGTACTAAAAAAAAAAAAAAAAAAAAAACCCATGAACGGAACACTTCTTTATACTAAATTTTACAATCTCCAAAAGCATTCACATTTTTAAATGATTTATTTATTTTTATGTGCATTGGTGTTTTTCCTGCATGTATGTCTGAAAACGGTGTCAAATTCCCTAGAACTGGAGTTAACAGACCATTATGGGCTGCCATGAGGGCACTGGGTCTTCTCAAAGAGCTGCCAGTGCTCTTAACCGCTGAGCCATCTCTCCAGAGCATTCGCATACTTTCAGTTGTTTGATATTATTTCTTTGTCTGCACACATGCACACAACAAGAGACTGTAGCCATTCACTTGCCATGGCATGAGTTAGAGATGAGGGGAATCAATTCTCTCACTCCACCACGTGGGCTCCAGGGACTGAACTTAGGCGTACAGGCTTGGCTGTAAGCATCTTTACCCACTGAGCCATTTTACAGCCCACATAACACATGTTTTAACCCATTAGAACAAAGCACCTCTGTTCACTGAAGTAAGCAAGTAAATCTATTTTGTTCACCACACCATATATGATTTTATCTAGATCAAGCCCTTTTTATATTTGTGTTCAATACACTAGATTGATGACTTCTGGGAGAAATGTAAATGGTCATTTCAGTGGACTTAACTGGCAAATTCAATGTGATTGTTAAAGTCTATTCATGTCTTAAAAATCTAACAACACAGAGTAACCAGATGAATTGCTCTAAAAAGAGCCATCTGGAAAATGACAGCTACTAATAAGTTTTACAGTGGAAGCTTCAAAAGCTTAACTGTACAAAAAACTTTTTTTCACATCTTTCATAAACACTATCTATTTTAGAAAATATACCAGAGACATAAGAATACAAGTGTAGAATTACTTTGCTTATACATTAATTAGTCAATCTGTAACTAGTTCTTAATGCTATACTGTCTTTCTCCTGACACCCAGGGACCCTTTTTGGGTTAATAACATTTGGCACAAGCTTAAAGAAATATTAACAGTTAAACATAAAATACAGAATATGATACAAAGAAAGAGTTTAAAATTAAACCAATAAGTAGTAATCCTAAAATGGATTTTTAACTCTCGTCCAGAAATATGGGTAGTCAAGATATAACTTTATATGCATGAAATGGGCACATAAAGTTCCTACTCCTATGTTCTCTATCAATAACCATTGGCTTTATCACAGTATAACAAGAACCACACTAATGATTCTTCACACATCAATGTAGCTGCAACACAATAAGAGATTAAAATGCTCCTGAATGAAGACTAGGACAGTTAGCCATAAATTGAATCTACTTACTGGTTAGCTCTAGGATGAAAAGTTCCAACATACATCTTAGTAATACAATCTCCAAGCACATTTGGAACAAGCATCCTACTTATATACTGATATGAATTCAAAGAGAAGAAAATGAATTACATTTAAAGCAATGAATTTTAAGTAACTGGCCAAGAATGCCTTAATGAAGAGTTAAATATTATGAATGTAGAGAAGACACTACTAAAGAACTCAAAATAAAGATTAAACTGGTTAAACTATAAAGATAAAATGGAAAATACAAAATGAAAAATGGAAACCAAGAGATGTTAAATTTTTAATTATTTCAAATGTATTAAGTGCCTACTAGATAAGAATTAATTTCATTCCATTCAATTCTATGACAAACATGATGATTTAATGCATGTCTTTATAAAGAGAAGATAGTTGAAATGGGGCTTTTCTCATGAGTGAACCTCTCCAACCCAGAAAACTTACAAAATACATAAATAAAAGCATGAGGTTAAAATTATGAATGGGACATCCACTGACCAGTAAATAACACTGACAAATCACATATACTTGATGTTCAGTGTAAAATTACTAATATCAAAATTCTAAGAAGAAAAGTGCTAGAATAATGCTATTACCAGAATTGCAAGATGATGAAAAATGCTTCCCAAATATATTTAGCTAATCATGTATGTATTATGTATTCCTAATTATATATTCCTAACAACCATGGGAGTTATGATTAGTGGGGCCTCATATACTAGAAACTTGATTATCTGCATAAACCCAATATGCAATGGAATGTGTCATCACTTATTTCAGCTTCAAGTTAGGAGATATAAACACCAAAACCTATCTGCCCATCAAGAGTACAAAATATTTTATAATTTAGCAACTTTAGCTAGAAATCTGCAGAACACATGCTGACTCTCCAAACAATGACTAAAAAACTGTGGTATCAATTTCCAAGGGTCAATCTGAAACTGAACAGGCAATACTGAAAAGCTGCAAATTCAGAATTCTGATAATTATCCTCCCATTTTTAAAACAAAACCAATACCTACCTATACTTAAAAAATAACTACTGTTATTAACACAGAAGCAAATCTTATAAAGTAACAAAAACAAAAGTTATATAAGTGTGTGTGTATACACACACACACACACACACACACACACAGGCATGTATAAGTAAGAAAAAAAAAAGATGCCTTTTTAATAATGACCACTTAATTATCAAGTATCAGAACTGAAAGCCCATTCATTTGAAGATAGATACTCATCAGGGAAAAAAAAATGTCCTAGTTCCCTGAAGAGGAATCAAGACTTTTAACAGTACAAATAATCCTATGCCAAGAACAGATCAAACCCTATCCTAAGGCATCAGTGTTAGGAATCAACGTATTAATAAGTGGCTCCCTTGCAGAGAATGCTGTCAGCCTATAAAGAAGATATGTCATAAAGTCAAGAAAAGAAGCATGACTTAGTAAATATAACAATTTCTTTCAAGATAGTAGGAAAAAAAGGGAAGCAGCTGATATTCAAATTAAATAGTGATTAATAAGTTAATAAACTGAATGGCTGCAATGGCATTTTCAGATTCTCCCTGACAAATAATTTACAACATTAGTAATAAAACTCCCCAAAGTTCATATAGTAAAAAGGTATACCCAAAATTACCATAGCAAAAATGATATCACACACTATATATTCAAAATACAAGTAATTATGCTTCAACTTTAAACAATCAAAAGTTTTTAAGATTGGTGTCTTAAAATACATTCTGCCTGTTGGTATAAACACTGAAGTTACAAAATACTATTTACTAAAAAATAGTTTAAAAAACTATTTACCAATAAAAACTATTATCAATAAAATGCTACCAATAAAAAACTATTTACCAATAAAATCTTAAGGCTTTCAAATTGTAATCTTCTACACTATATTTTCCCAACTATACTAGTTATAATACATACTTTATTTCACTATGAACACTTATCTTTCTATTATTTTTTATATTTATATTTATGTTTAGTTCCCAAGACATTCAAAGGTTCTTTTGCAACTTAAAAACAACCTACTTTTTAACATTTAAACAGCAATAAAGATTTTTTCAATTAAAAACAAAAACTCAAACTTGATTAACTCAATAATTCTGAACAGATACTATATAAACTCTGATAATTAAAAAGTTTTATTAGCCTACTGGACTTTGAAAATAAATAGTTCTTACAGGTTGAACATTCTTTATTTAAAATACTTGACTGCAAAAGTGTTTCAGATTTTTTTAGTAGATTTTTGAATATTCGTGTGTAAATAATATATTCTAGAGATGGGAAAGTTCTAAACACAAAATTCATTAATACTTCATATATGCTTTATACATCTCCCTGCCTCAGATAACTTGATATAATATTTTTAGTGTGCTTCCACTTTAACTGTGACTTGTCACAAAAGTGCAGGTGTTCAATTTTCACTTGTGATGTCATGTCAGACATCAAAAAAGTTTGGGGGGGGGGCATTTCAGAGTTAAGATTTTCAGATCATGGATACTCAACTTTTATTATATTCAGAATTGCTAACATTTTTATACACTTAAAAAACCTCTTAAGTTTATTTAGAGCTAACCATTATTTGTTTTCATACACTAATTCTAAGAAGTAGCTTATAAATAAAATTAACATGTGCTAATAAAGACAAGACACATTTAAGAACATTTTTTAAATTCTACACATGAACAGACTTTGAAGTAAGTGGACAACAAAAATCAAGTTGAAGTCAAATGTTACTTCAAATATTAAATTCAGGCACACTAACCAACAACACATAGTCTACATTTGCTTTGGAGTTCTATCCCAAACTTTTTAAATAAAAGTTTCAAGTAATGTTTTGGTAATCTGACATCTATGGAAATTTGGGGCAAACTCAGAAGTCAGCCTGGGCTTACTGGTTCTACTATACACTGCTGACTCTTTAACAAAACTTTCCTTTCTAAGCTAAACAGAAATTGTTCCAAGAAGTCTGCCCATCTTCTAGTCAACAGATCAAGGGAGGTTAATACAAACTCACCTCAGAGTTAGAAAGATACTGAGACTAACACCACAGAGTGGGCAGGTATGGTCGGCTCCATTCGGAGTTCCCTAGGTGACTTCAAAGTTTAACAGGGCTGTTTAACTATTACTAACACAGGCATCAAGACTTCCCAAACTTACATCTCTCTGGGCTGCAAGCCAGTAAAGACAACCAGTTAGCAAAGGTCTTTTACCTCTGGCTTACAAAAGTATCTTAATTTGATCCATTTCTTTCCAACTCTACTGCCACAATCTCTAAGTTATCTTTTCCCTAAAACACTCCAAAACACATGTTGTTTGTGATATCTGTTCTTGCAGAATCTGCTTGCTGTACAACCAACAGAGTGATCGTCAAAACCACGAAAATTGCATTAGTACACTCTGTACTTCACATGAAATTTTACTGTGAATTACACCAAACAAAACAAAGAAATGGTAAGTCACACAGCAATACGTACTGAAAATAAAAATAAAACTGGGCAAGCTGTTCACATCAAGACTGTAAGAAAATAGGACACACATATTTTTAGTTTTCCCAAACACCAAGGTATTTTGAGGTTTGGTAAGATCTAAGGATGTTGATATAGGAAAATTCTATACACAAATAACTATTCTCCACCCATAAGACTTTGGACATGCAGCTTAGGAAGAACTCCTAACTACCAGTACCATTCTACTAGGTATAACAACAGAAAATAAGTTCTCCAGGTTTTAATAAAGAATGAATTTTCCAGGGGTGGAATCACCATTTAAGTGAGGGAATACTATAGTAGTTTTTAAAAGTTTTATTTATTTGCTAAGAATTATTCACGTTTTGGGGGAGAAACAAGTCAGCCAGCAATGCCACATAGTAATCTGAGTAGCAAAGGCAACAGCCACGAAAAAAATGTATTTATTGCTGTTGTACTGGCACTATACACAAGGATCTAAGTGCTTCATTGTGCCTTCTAACACAGCTATATCTGAACACTGACATTTAAGACATCATTATAAATTACTTTCCTTTTCTTTCACTTTCAGGTAAGCATGTTCATCTACTAAACTGTATATAAATGAAGATTATTTCATTCATTCACTTGAAAAATATTTGAGTTTTATGCTGTAATCACTATTGCAGGCCCTTTGGACACATCAGAGAAAAAAAAAATGTAAGTGCTTGACTGACAGAAAATGTGGTTCTTAAAGTGAACAGTGAAGCAGACTAAGGCAAGTAAGGTAGGGAACAAAGGCTAGAAGGGTAAAGTGCAGAATGTAAAACTAAACAAGGTGGCCAGCAGATGCCACTGAGAGGATTAAGAGCTGGGTAAGGAGCCAGGCACGATGGCACAGGCCTTTAATTCCAGCACTCAGGAAGAAGAAGCTGAAGCAGGAGGATCTTTGTTAGTTCAAGGCCAGTCAGAAATACATAGCTGAACCCTATTTAAAAAAAAAAAAAATCTAAACAAAGACTTGAGGTATGTAAGTGAAATAGTTAAATACAAAAAGATGGAAAGGCATAATCTGGACACATGCATGGCAGTACTCACTAACAGTCTGTCCACAGCAGAATGAGTGAAGGGAAAGGAAAAGAAGAAGAAGGGTTGCCAATCATAGGTCCATAGGTCATTTGATGTAAACACCCAGCTTTTACCAAAATAGGACAATATTGTAGACTTGGGCCAGAAGACACAATCTTTGGACTAAAATACAGTCTGGAGCCTACCATAGTTGTTCTCTGAAAGGCTCCACCCAGTAAAGAATCAAAGCAGGTGCTGAGACTCACAGCAGAGCACAAAGAGTCTTATGGAAGAGTTGGGGGATAGAAGGACCCAGAGGGAACAGGAGCTCCACAAGAAGACCAACTGAGCCAACAAATCTGGACCCAGGGGAGCCTGCAGAGACTGATGCACCAACCAAGAACCATGCATGCAGAGGACCTAGACGCCCTGCTCAGATGTGGCCAATAGGCAGCTCAGTCTCCCTGTGGGTTTCCTAGTAACGGGAGCAGAGGCTGTTGCTAACACAGACTCTGGTGCATGCTCCCTGATCACTTTCCCCTGGTGGGGAGGCTTTTCTGGCCCACAGAGGAAGAGGATGCAGGCAGTCCTGAAAACACTTGATATTCTGTGGACAGTTGGTATGGGAGGAGGGCTCCCCCTTTCTGAGCACTAGAGAAGGGGAATGGGGGAAAGAGGGAGGGTGAGACCAGGAGGAGAGGGCTACGCTCAATCGGAATATAAAGTGAATAAATTAAAAAATAATAATAATAATAATCTGTTTGGACTTTATTTTCAGTTATTTGAGATTGAAAAGGACAATAGCAGCTTAGAAAGTGCAATCCACCATCAAAGACTTAGAAAAGCCTGTAAAAACAGACATTTGTCCAGAGAAAATCAGGCATTTTCATTGTTGCCATGTTGAGTTTGGAAACTGTTTATAAGATGTTCCAGTGAAAGTATTAAGCTAGTACCTGGTAAATTAGAGTCTAAAGGAATAGTTCTGGATCAAGATATATTTACTGGTTTGGGTGTAAAAAACAGTTTTGTAAAATTAAATACAAATCACAACCACATAAAATTAAATACAAATTTGTTACACACATGCACGCCCATGCTGCTTGCTTTGAAAATTCTTTGGTAGTCAAGTACCTTAAGAGCTTGATGCTGAAGCAGGGTGCTCTGGCACATATCTATAATCCAACCAGCCTAAAGCCAGGAGGATTGCAAGTCTCAGGTCAGCCTGGCCTATAAAATTACTTTCTATGAAGTTAAGCAAGGGAACACAATTTTAATGAAAAAGAAATCCTCACCTGCATACCACTAAAAAAGAGTTCCTATTTCACATACACAGCCATTCCTCCTTATAGATACTTGTGGGGCAAGGAAACATACTAGGGCCTGTGCATGCTAAGCATGTTGCTCTACTACTGAGCTACCAAGCACCAAATCCTAGATATTCATCCCTAAACAAATAAAAGAAATAAAGAAGTAAAACAGGTGAACTGGGAACCACATGAGTAATAATATTTTGAGTGTCAAAACTCTCTGAAAAATCAAATTTTAAAATCACATTAAAAGTGATTAACGCTACTAGGGATTTTGAAATGATAGCAACATCCATCCTGATTAAGAACACACAGCTAGCTATGAGTGGGAGTAGTTTTACATCACTACCTAGGTAGATAGACAGGGTATTAATGCTACTGTCCAAGGACAGTATGCGGAACAGAAGAAAGGGAAAAGAAAAAGTCTTTCTCTAGCTATGCTTGGTGGATGAGCTCATCCAGCAGGGCAGGCAACATTCAAACATTGCTCCTTCCTGTCACAGTCAAACTGACAGAGAACATTCTTGCCAAATTGATACCTCTTTGTTCCAATTTAGCTTCTAACCTTAAATAAAGTAATTCTTCGGAAACTACTTTTACAAAGTTCTTGACTTGATAATCTTGCTCCTTGCTAGTTAAAAGCTTTCTCATCTGCATTATCACTCATTCTTAGTTTCCCTTAAGCAGAACTCGTTTTTAATTTATTTTATTTCCTCACCACTTATGACAGTATGTTCCTCTGACCTAATTATTCTTTTCATCCTTTCCATTCTCTATAGACAATGGCACTGGCCATCTTTCTTTTCACCTGCCTTCCATACAGCAATGATTTTAAAATGTTCATATGCAGGCAAGCATAAGTAACTCATGCCTAGAATCTCAGCAAAAGGAATTCTCTTGGGTTTGAAGCCAATCTGGGTTATATAAGTTGCCAGACAGACAGAGTTACAAAGTCAGACCTACCTTTAAAAAAAAAATCTTTAAAGAAAATATATTAATGCTTATCACTATCACACATATCTTTGTGTTCTAAACCAACAATGCACAATTAAAATATAATGTAAGCCATATATGTAATTCTAAAAAATTAGTGGCTGCTGGGCATGATGATACATGGCTTTAAACCCAGCACTCTGGGAGGGAGAGGCAGGTGGATCTCTGTGAGTTCGAGGACAGCCTGGTCTACAAGATGAGACCAGGACAGCCAAGTCTATACAGAGAAATCCTGTCTTGTTTCATTCTAAGTGAAATCAATGCATATTTTATACTGACAACATAGCAAGTCACATTACCCATACTTCATTGTTCAATAAATACATGTTCCTAATGGATACAGGTTGGAAAGGTGAAACCCTGTGCCATATCTAAAATTGAATTCATATATAGTACATTCAAACACAATTCTTTACTTAAATGTATTAGTTACTTTTGACCAAATGATCTTCTACTACTAAGATGTATAAAGTTGATATGAACAAATCACAGGCTTGTAAATGGGTAAAATCTAATGGTAACTTAGTTTTCATCAAGACAAATGAAGACTAGAGAACGGAAATGACCTTAGAGGTCACAGAGCAAATGAGTGATGGTCCTGCATGACCTTAAAGGTCACAGAGTAAATGAATGACAGTCCTGTTATGCTAAATATTTCTTATAAATATACACCAAAATTACTTATGTGACTTTTAAAATTTAAAGTACAACTACCAATACTTTAAGAAGAAATAAGAATACAATTGCATTTTTAAATTTTACATTTAGAAAAACAAAGTAAAATTAAACAGTAAAAAGCCCAATAGCGATAGTTAGATAGATAGATAGATAGATAGATAGATAGATAGATAGATAGATAG
>NW_026585644.1:37909102-37914755 GCF_907164565.1 Psammomys obesus
TAGATAGATAGATAGATAGATAGATAGATAGATAGATAGATAGATAGACATCCAAATATCGACAAAAAGAACAAAGGACAAATCACTTGTACTTATAAAAGGTAATCCAGTTTTCTTAAGGTACTTTCTCTAATTACCTTAGTAGACACAGGCTAAAAATACATTTCAAGTTCAAAGTGAATATGATAAAAAATGAAAATACAATTCAATATAACAATAACACAGGGAGTTTTACAGAAATATAGCAAAACTCAAAATTCATATTATTACGGTCCCTAAGGTTACGCTCATTTTAAGACGTTTTGAAAAAGCGTAATTCCTAACTATTTCTGAAAATTTAAAAACATTAAAATGATGTAGTTGTAAAAATTCTTGTAGTACAGCAGACAAAATTTAAGTTTGCTAAATTACTAAAACCCATCGTCATAAACTTATGCCACCAAACTCAGTGAAAGAGCATTGCCCTGAATGTGCAGGACCCTCAGTTTAATACACAGCAAAGAAAAAAAAGAAAGTTAAAGGGCTATAATGTCATCACTTCCAGAAGAAAAAAGATGATCATTTAAAAACTGGAGATTCAATCAAATGTTTTCAGTTTTAGGTTATATATACTTTATTAAGTAGTTCATAAAATCACGTCAGCATTACTCAAAAATAATACTTTGCCCTATTAAGAAATCAAATCTAAAATTTAAACACTAAGTTACTTAATAAATGTCAAAGAACAGTAACATAGCTCAGAAAGACTCACACTAAGCTACTTTAAATTAGGTAGGAATTAGATAGAACCAGTGTACCCCATCATCTCCTCCTCCTGCAGCTTAACAGAGTCACGGCAGTAATATGCTGTAGCCGCTAAACCAAATATCTCTCCAAAAATATCCTTAAAATCCGTACCTAACTAACCATCTTAGAGGACTGTTTCATTTGTGGACACACTGCACTTTGAACTCTAAATTCAAGATAAGAAAAGAACTGTTAGCCCATTGCATATTTTAACATATTAAGTCTAGAATCACTAATCAGGAATTAAAGAAAAGGATTTACAGCATTAAAACCCCACACCTGAAAGACTTACCATTTTATCTAGATGTTCAATGGATCTATAAATCTCCCCCTGGGATTCATCATAGTAACTGTAACGGAACCTTTGACCTTGAAACAAATATCATGTACAAAATAAAATAGGGAAAAATTAGAAGCTAAAAAGAAAGCAAGCGCTTACCAATTAACTTTAGTCCTCACAAAAGGCAAAGCACAGCTTAAGCCTCTGCAAGAATCAATTCCCAAGAGTCCTCAACATAAAGATAAGAGGTGTATTTGGGAAGGTAATAAAGAAATGAAACATCACCAGAATTTTAAGATGTTAAAAAAACTATTTCATACTGCAGAAACTTTAAAATCACCAGCAATACAAGAATAAGGAAACAAAAGAGCTTAAAGTTAGAAGAAGCATTGTTATACATTCTATCAGCCTATAATTGGTGGTAAACTCAAAGAATATGACTAAAGAAAACGTGATTTAAGGAAACTGTCTCAGTGAAACAAAACAATGGAAATTAATCACTGTTGATCTCCCTGACAGAAGTAAATGTGTGAGTCAGTGATACTGTGGCTTGTGTGATTTTTATGGCTATCCCTGCTTTAAGGAAAAGGATTGATACATGTGCATTATGCAATGTGAACAGAACTTACAAAAGAATGAATCAACAGGCCTACACTGACATGAAACCCCAGCTGAGAGTACAAGCACAAAATAGTCAATGTTCAGCTGTTCTTTACACAGCAGAGGTTAAAAAGAAACTTTCAAAAAGTAAACAGAAAACAAAGATTCAGAAAATAAGTTGCTTCCTAATGTAGTGAAGAAATCCAAATGTTAATATCCATAACTAATTACAGATTATTTAACTATAATGTATTTCGGATACCCTTAATACAGCTCTCAGAAATGTATTTATTCTTTACTTTTATGTTTCCTTTTTTAATGTTAATTATTTTTGTGTATTTTGGGTGTTTTGCCTGCCTGTATGTTTGTTACCACATGCCTGCCTGGTACCTATACAGGCCAAAATACGGTGGTGGATCACCTGGCACTGGAGTTGGTGTGAGCCACCAACTGGGTGCTGGGAATCAAAGCTGGATCCTCTGGAAGACTAGCCAGTGCTCTTAACCTCTGAGCCATTTCTCCAGCCCCTATTTTCCTAACTTTTAAAGCTTTGCCAAAATGCATCTCTAATGTTATTTAGTCTCATGTCTAGAGCTCTATTAGTAGGTCTAACTACTAGCCTAACAACTGAGAAAACAGATTTGGTTGGATTACTATCATATTTTTAAGTTTCCTGTTCATCTGACTGAAAACACTATTGTACATATAACAGTCAGGACAAAAATTATAAAACTCTCTTTGTTATCTTTTAAAAAACATACACAGAACTCAATATTTCATCATGTTGGTGCTAATCATTTTGTTTACTTTCCTAAAATATTCCATATTACTTATTTTTAATATTTTAACTGTTTGCATTACCTCCTGTACCACCCAATATAGTAACTATTAACTTCCCATGAAGCTATTACTAAAGTTCTCTTATAATTGATATCCTAGAATTAAATAAGCTGTGAGAATGCGCTCTCTAAATTAACAACAAAGATGACTACATGCTACCATGGTATGAGATACACAATAGTTTCTGAACTGGAAGAATTCTTGAAGAGATCAGTGATCACCTATTACTCAATGCCTCTATATTTTGTTTTTTTTTTTGTTTTGTTTTGTTTTGTGTGTGTGTATGTACACATGTAAGTGCACACACATTCCACAGTGTGTAAAAGGAGGTCAGAGGACAACCTAAAATGTCAGTTCTCCCCATCTACCTTATGGAACCCAAGGATCAAATTCAGCTTTCAGTCTTGGTGATAAGTACATCCACTCATAATGGTATCTTGATATCTCTCAACACCTTTATACGAAACATTTCTTTCAAATTTCTTGATTTGAAAGAAATCAAATTTTTCTTTCAAATTTTTGAAAGGTAGGTATAGCTTTGCTTTCTTCAGAGTATGTGTATTATACACAGCAATAAGGACTACTGAACTTGAGGATGTGTGTTACACGCAAAAATAAGGACTATCTGACCATGAGAGCTGTAAAATTGACTCCGTTTTCCCCACTTGCTGGGTAGTTGTAAGAAGACTGCATAAAACCAAATCTGTGACTCTGCTGGCCTAGTCTATGGACTCAGTTCATTAGCATTGCAGTTATTCTTGTCTATTTTAAAGTTCTTCTGATAAAGCTGTCTACCTTTTGTAAGACAATTATGAACACCTTAGACCAGGAAATTTTGCTTCCTTGCCACTGCTCTAAAAATAATATGCTAGAAGAAATCAAAGCACTCTACCTTGACTCCTTAGAACCTGGACTATTTCAAGTTTATACAACTGTATTCTCTTTTCCCTGCTTCTGGAAACAACTGTTCCTTTTAGCTACTATATGTAAACATTATAGCAGTCTTACACAAAGACTGCTATTCCTGGATACTTTATGACAGTCATTTGCTACTCAAAAGTCCTCTCTGTTCACTTCTAAGTGAAGAGCTGTTTTCAAGTAACAACCCTGCCAGGAAAGCAAGAAAGGTATATAGGGAATGTTTGCGCGATGTCCTATCACACAGATGGCCTTCCAGCTAACTTTCACGTCTAAGGCATTTCTGAAGAAAGGCACAGATGTTTGAAATACTTTAAATACTGAAATCATTGTGTAATTTAATGCAAATGAGAGTATATATAGGAAATCAATTGGAGCAAACATTTAATATTTGCTACTTGTTATTTTTTGTGTCCAATTCATATTTAGTAAAAATTAAATATAAATGGTTGAATAGCTCTAGCTCTTATCAATAAAAAAGCTAAATTTTCATTATAAGCAGCTACTGATTATTCTATTCATAACAGCTCATATTGTTCTCTTAATAATCTTTAAAATTGTACAAGTATTTTCAAAATATTTGAGACCCATTCTAGTCGAGAGAGAGAAAGAGAGCATCTAATCTGAAGTAAATAGTTGCCTTCGTCTTACTTTGGCCTGGATGGATGAAGAATGCATGCACACAAGCATACATATCCATGTGCATAAACACACATAAGCAAGTCAAGCGCTGCTTGGAAACTGGCTCAAGATACTTTCTTATTTCTTATTTAAAGGTAAATTTCTCAAGATTGCATTCATTAATAAGGAAATGAAGAGTACTAGCATAATACATTGATCAAAAAGCACCTTTAGTTTTGAATTTTTCATTTAAAATAGATCATGTATCTCATGAGAAAAATATATTTTATTCTCTAAGTTTTTGTATTTCTGGTTTTCAGGACAGTTATGAAGCTGACCACGAACAAATACAGTGTCTCCACAACTAGGAGACAGGAATTGTGTACCCTTTTCTAAGTATGAATAAGGCATATCACATAGTAGAAAAAATTACTTACCTGAAACTTATCCTTTCAGAAGGTACACTGGGAAAATGGATTCTTTGAGCCCCTGTTTCAACTTCAAGTATGAGCTTTCTAGCTTTAAGAGCCATGGACACCGCCCTAGGGGCAGGACAAGCTCTGGAACTCCCTAGTGAGTATGTCAGTGGTTTCTTCAGGTGCCTTCCCTCAGTTCTTTTCAAATTCAAAAGATGAGAGGAAAAATAACCAAAGGAAAAAAATCCTGTAAAGCAGAAACCTTACTCTTTGAGGGAAGGAGGGTAGCTCATTTGTGAATCCATTCCAGAGCACGCTTTCTGAGAAAAAGAAATACAGGTAAGTAATTTTCCCATCTCCAAAGGTGACTGGTGATTAATGAGTGGATTCACAGAGTGTGGAGAGTAAGCTCCAAGGATGTCTGTTTAACACACAACAATCAACTAATGAGGACAAACAACAATGAATGGTACAAGAACCAACACTACGTTTTAAGTATCTCAAAACAAAAAAGAAAAAAAAATACCTCAACATTAAGTTATACACTAAACTGCTGAAATAAGCAATGACCTAATAATGTCAATCTACAAAACCCCAAAAATAACAGTTAATAGGAAAGCCTTTCAGATATATGACCAAAAAACTGTTCTGGGTACATTTACTTATCACTTTCCTAATGGTGAACCATTTTTCAAATGTTTGAACCCTTAAAAAAAATCATTAGGGAGATTAGTACACCATTCAACAAGGAGGGTCTAAACTTAGAACACCTCTAACTAAAGTCACAGGAAAAAAAAAAAAAAAAAACTATTTCAGAAAGGAAATATTATCTATGTCCTACCAAATAATGCCATCCTTTCTAACTAGATGCTGTCATCATTCATCCTGAAGTCTGTTACAATGTGAGGGGATTAGCCTTATCCTAACACTGCAGAAGGTCAAAAAACTAAACCCGTGATATCAAGATATACAAAGACTTGAGAAGATAAATGTATAGGCTAGGATAAAATACATTTTAGGAATTAACTAACATTATATTTGAAACTTAAGCACTTATAAAGTAAGAATGTCCCTACACTAAAAAAAAGTATATATGACAGTTATATATATATATATGTGTGTGTGTGTGTGTGTATGTATGTGTGTATATATATATATATATATATATATATATATATATATATATATATAT
>NW_026585644.1:37914765-37950844 GCF_907164565.1 Psammomys obesus
ATATATATATATATATATATATATATATATATATATATATATATATAAAAAACAGGAAAAAAGCATATATGTATAAAAGTATATATGAATCCCTTAATGAACAGTATAGACGAAATCTGAACATTGTAGAATTTTATTAATACTTTGGGTAAAATCACTTTGAGTAAGTAGCTCAAACTTCTAAAAAAAGAAAGAAGTGATATAATTCTAAACATATTTTAAAGTGAAAAGACTACAATAGATTATATCCATATTTTAACAAAATACTGTCATAAGCACTTAGAAAATTTATTGGAACTGATTTGCAAAATAAAGGCAAATTAATAGGAGATTATTTTACTTCCAATGTGTTAGGTCTAATTTTGTTTAGAAATTTGTTAATAGTTTGCTAAAAGTAATGCTAGTGAAAGTCATCAATAATCTAAACTTAAAAACATAAATTTCTGAGAAGACACAAAACAAACAAATACAGTCTATCTGGAGAGTATCAGAATTGAAACTTGGGAAACAGAATAAAAATTTACTGATTAGAAGAACTGAAAGAAGTCCAGACAAACCTCTCCTAGACAGAGCCATCCTCCAGCATATAGAACTTGCTAAGTATATTAAGTATTAATAGAACTTGGTTAAGTATATTAAGTATTAAAACTCACTTAACCAAGATAAAAATCAAAAGCTAGCAACTAAGGTTTCATATTAAGGTCCAGATGCATTTTCTAATGTCTAAGATGATGACAAGATACAAAGCACAGACTGAAAGCCTGAAATATTTTAGGGATCCTCACTGAGAAGACAAAGCTGATAGGTTCCTGCCTCTCCCATACCTCATTACACTCCAAAAGAATACCAAAATACTTTACTCTCTCTACTTTTATCCCTCTGGCATCTCTCTAAAAATGAACATCTATTAAAGCAAAATACATTTTTATAGGAAGAAATTTTTATAATGGGACACCAGCTAATAAGATCAATAAGAAAATTATACTCCCAATTTGTATGTCAGCTTCTCAAGCATCTCTATGAACAAGTTTTTCACTATTTTTCTCAAATGCTGGACAAAAAAAGAAAATGAATAAAAACTAGTCATACCAGTAGGCTAATTCAATAAAGACAAAGGCCCATTATGTAAATCCATTTGAGGAATTAGTGAACTATACCATAATCAATTAAGTAATCTTTACTTCTAAAGCCACTTAGAATTATGATGAGCCTTAGGCAATGAAACCTTTAAGGTCTCTATGTAATGAAAAAATTAATCATTCCTCTGAAATTACTGAGAATTAACCATTATGACTGCTTTTTTATGCTTTAAAAAAAAAATCAACATGTAATTTACAAGCAGAAAAAAAACAGGACACAGTGGTACATGTCTGTGATCCCACTTGCCCTCCCCCCAACCCCAGGCAGAGGATGCAAATTCAAGGTCAGCCTGGGATGACAAGATTTTGCAAGAGAGAGAGAGAAAAAAGAAAAAAAAAAAAAAAAAAACGAAACAAACATAAACCTTCATGACGAGGTAAATTGTTGACATGGAACATAAATTTGAAAAACATTAAATCTGATTCCTGAAATAGCTGAACTTGTAACTGGCTAATGCTTCAGGTTAATAAGCATGCAAAACTAAAAGAGTTATGCTTTACAAAGTGACAATTACAATTTCCTATAGTGTCAATTTTTAAAGACTGTCCATGTCACACCTAACACTATCCCATACTTCTGATCAAATTACTCAGAAAGAATTAGTATCTTCTGAAAGTAAAGTGAGCACTTAATGAGACTATTAGGGATGGTGCCAGCTAAAAACACAAAGCACCGGGAAAGCGCCATCACTTCACCACTGATGTAAACACAAACAAGCCTGGATGGGCTTCACTGCTAGCATTTACCAGCCTTAGAAAATTGAGAGTATTTCTTTCCTTTTTCAATTATCACCTGGAAATCCTACATTATCACTTAAATAGTAAATTGTTTTTAGAAGCAGCCTAAGTAACTTTCTGAGAATCTTTGTTAGCTATAATACATATTTTCTCTCTCTCAACTATAGAGTAAGGAGCATTTGCATTAAGAATTCTACCACTACCCATGCCTTTAACCCCAGCACTCAGGAGGCAGAGGCAGGTGGATCTCTGTGAGTTTGAGGCCAGCTTGGTCTACAGAGTGAGTTTAGGGACAACCAGAACTACAGAAACCCCGTCTCAAAAAAACCGAGAGTTGGGGGGGAGGGAGGGTAGATGAATGAATAAATAAATTCTTTATAAGTAAGGTAAAGAGGATGGCCCCACACAGATATTAAACAGGCATGGTGGCACATACCTGCAATCTCAGCACCTAGGAGACAGATGCAGGAGGATTGTGAATGTGAGGCTAGCCTGGGTAACACAGTGAAAGATCATCATAAAAAATAAAGTCAAAAAGACCAAATTTGTTTTATGTAGGTTTATGTTGTGGTTGCACATGCTGCCAATTTAGAGAAAGAGCAATCTGGAGAACAGGATCAAGAGTATAGTATCAAGCAATTCATAAAAGCCTTCAAAAATAAGAAAATTGCTTCATAATTTTTATTTCCAAAATATGAGCATGTTGTTACTAACAGAAATTCACAACACTGAGAAAAGCAGCCCTTTATCCTTACTTTAAGCAGCCCTACTCCTTACTTTAGATCAACTATGACTAAATTCCAAGACAAAAAACTCCCTTGTAAGCCTCTAGTTGGACCCCAGAATCTAAGTAACATAGTTACAGGAATAAAAATTTTCTTCTGCCAGAAAGAATAGTACAAACTAGAAAGTTGAGTGAGTTACTGAAAAACCCAGAGAAAGTCTTAAGACGGAAGATCAGCTACCCATACACTCTGAAAATGGGTATCTAACCTCAGGAGACCTTTTTTTCCACGAGATGGAGATAGGGGGACTGTTCAGTGCACTCTAAGATGTTAGGCAACTTCCCTGTACTCTACTCATTTGACACCAGAAGCCTTATCATAAAAGATTTCCAGGTATTTTCCCTAGGAGGAAAATCATACTCCTGGAGAATTGGTGCAAACACAGTGTTAATAATTTACATATTCTGATAGAGTTGAGAGTACAACTTAAGAAGTCTATTCAGAGAAGAATGCAAGAAAGAATACAAGCAAGGCAGGTAAAATGCTGACTCAATTCTCACAAGAAAAAGCCAGGACTCCTATATTGAGGATGTTTTCTGGCATTTTAGTGCTTTATCTTAAAAATTATGGTTTTATGGTTCCTTATATTAAAGTAAGACAGGATGGACAAAGAAGTATGACTTAAAATAGTGAAGAAATGAGTCAAAGAGATGTCCTAACAGGAACAAAACTTAAGAAATATTCTGAAGCTGGCCGGTGGTGGCACACCCCTTGATCTCAGCACAACTTGGTCTACAGAGAGAGTCCAAGACAGCCAGAGCTACACAGAGAAACCTTGTCTTGGAAAAAGAAAAAAAAAAGTTTTTCAATTTTATATACATATATATATCATATATATGAGAGAGAAACAATGTTATGGATAAATGAAAGCAAATAGCACTCAAAAAAGGCAAAATTAGTTTATTGAAAGAGGTTATCCATAGTTTATCACTTCTTTATGATCTAGTCACTGTAAAATATCCTTCCTCTTAATTTACAGTAATCACAAACCCACTTAAGAGTCCTTACTAATGAAGAACACAATGCTAATAGCCTATATGTTCTAATATTAGAGGGTAACTCAAAAAACTGATTGCAATTGTTGGCAAAATATATATATACATACATATATATATATATATATTAATATATTCACCAAAAGAAAAAAAGAGACTGATTACAAAAAAGAAAATTAGAAAAGGACCAGTATAGCACAAAGTACTCTTCTACATTGTGAAGAATCTCTTCTCTCTACCAAAGCTGGCCTCAAAGAATTTACCATACATACGTACACAAATATGGGATTAGCAGGTTTTAACTCCCACTAACAGAAGTGTTCCAAAGCAAGGATGCCCTCACAGTGTGAATCCAATTGTACCAGTCGCCTTTGGAAATGTGCCTATATCCTTAGCTGATCCTTTTTTTATTCACTTTTAAACATGACTGTTACAAATACAACTTTCCAAAGAGCAATAAAGAATTGAGAACCAGAGGTTGGAATGAAAAGAAACCTTTAACCACAAATAAATAACATCTACCATATGTTAAAATCTAGAACTTACCCCAATGGCAGAAATCAGAAGAAACCACAAAGAGATTACTAGGATCCGCTAGATATTTACTGAAGAGTTTTCCGAATTCCTGTTCTTTTGACTCACTCAGAGCTCCAACCAGTACAGGAATAATGGTAAACTCATCTTTATGGCTTAAAGAAAACAGAAAAAAAATAAACAAATAAATAAAAAGTCATTTAAACTGTTTAAGATTAAAGATATTTTCCAATTGTGTTGGCACATTTATTTACACTGATAATAACAGACAGAATATTTTATTGTTGAATTCTTAAAATCTACAAAAAAAATTTTGAAAGAGGCCAATTTAAAAACAAGTACAGATTATTAAAAGTATCTATTTCAGTTACCATAATGTGTACCACTTTAAATAAACCAAACTGTTGTACTGCCAGGTATAAAATATGCCCAAAAGTAAGTCCACCAGACCATCAATGACTACTCACAATGGCTATAATCTCCTACCGAGTCCTGCCATTGTCACAGAGCATTAACATCTTCCTCATTTACTTTAATGTGATCCTGTATACATCCACCATTTCTGGCACTTATTCTATAAACCTGCCCAGCATGGCCTACAGACTTGATCTTGTCTCCTACGAGAACCATCGACTGCACTCTCATACTCACCCTAACAGTCAGATACAAGCTGGGCTCAGTACAACTCAAATTTCATTAACATCCACAGTAACAAAAGAATTAACGGATGTATTCGTTTCTAGTACCTCCCTCTCCCCTGAAGACACATACCTACCCATAATACCCAGTTCCTTTTGACTCTTAAAGACGAACAAATTTAGGAAAAAAAACAAAGCAGATATATAACTATAATCTAAGTAACTATGATTTGCTTCATCTTAAACATTATTTAAAATTGTTCATTATAATGAAATTTTAATAATATATGTATATATATATACAGTATTATTTATATCAATGGTCCTAGAGTTAGAGTTTTAGAAGCATGACTTATGTTTGTCTAATTTGTTTTGAATAGGACATTATAAATTCAGCATTATAATAACTGCTTTTTAATGTTAATCTGACACTTAACTGACGTAGGACAAACAAAACTCATAAAAGGGTTTATTTTTAATACTAAATTCAAGTAATCTCAAAGTAAATGTTTGCTAAGCTACATACCACTAATTCAGGGCACCCAAACACCTCCCCGCTAAGAGCTCCTTTACCCTTGTCAACTGCAAAATAAACAGATCGTATAGATCTCCAGTCCCTCTGCAATGCAGGGGCTTCTTGGGCAGATTCTGTACCTATGGGGGGGGCGGGGGAGAAGCTGGCAGAAGAAACTGCCATGGGACATCTAATTCTTTGATTCTTACTAGTTTGCTAAGTAACTACACAGAAAAACATGGTCTTCCTCTTTAATCAGGTTGACTATTAATTACAAGAATTTTGGTTTCTAATAAAAATTTGAGAATTGCCATGAACTATTCTAATTTCAAAACTAAATACACAAAGATCATCAAAAGAGATTGCAAATAATGACATGGTATGGAATCAGCTGTTATGCAAACTATAAGGAACAAGGGAAAGGCAGAGAGATGGGTTTAAGGACCATTCCATCTTTATGGTACATTTAGGATGAATTCCCTTAAGGATCACAACTATAAAACCTATTTGATGAATGTTATCACATATAGTAAGACAGTGTCAACTACAGATGACTTGCTCTGAAGAAACAACAAATCCACTCTCCACAGACCCACCAAACCCTTCCAATAACCTCAATGAGCTTATAAATCTATCTCTACAAAGAAAAAAGTCTAGTCCTCCACAGAAAAGGAGTGAATCATGGTTCATCACCTCAGCCTTCCTTGCCATATTTATGTATTTGCTTGTTTGTTTGTTTAATATGTATGCACTGCTCTGCCTGCACACTGGAAGAGGGTACCAAATCTCATTATAGATGGTTGTGAGCCACCATGTGGTCGCTGGGAATTGAACTCAGAATCTCTGGAAGAGCAGGCAGTGTTCTGAAACTCTGAGCCATCTCTCCAGGCACCTCCCTGCCATGTTTTAAATTTTACTTGTTCTCTATCTCCATAAAGCATGAATTAGGAAAAAAAAAAATTGACTTTGAAAAAGAAACACTTTTAGATTTTAAAATCCAAGTTCTGAAGTTGAATTTTCCAGGAAAGTATAAAATTTGCCCACAGAAAACAATTATAAAACTGGATAAAGCTTTTAAACGATTTTTGTATACTTAAGTCAGTGTAAGAGGAGGAAAATGTGTCTATTCAGTGTGACAGATAACAACTTCCTGTTAAAATCAGTAGGCTGTCTCTATCCCTGCCAGCTCCCCAGGCCAAGACCAACCATAGCAGAAAAGCTGGAGATCGCCAAGTACAAAATAGAGAACCCTACATGTTCCTTAGCCTTAAGTCAATGGAGCACACCAAAAGCCTAAGGATTAGGATTAGTTACGAATTTGTAGGGAAATCCCAGAAATGGAAGGACCTTAGACTTGAAATCCTACAGAAAGAAACTCTCAACCTCCACATTGCCTTGGCTGACACAAAAGATCCCATGGTAACTAACTTGAGGGCCTCTGAATGTGCTAGAAAACTGAAAATCGAAAGGTGAAGTTAGTTACAAATACCACAGCCTGAAAGGCTCAGCTGGAAAGTGCTCACATAGAAAGACATGAGACAGCCCAACAGAAAGGCAGAGGTGAAGCATAAACACAGTGGGCTTGTTTGAATATGCTCCCCAAAGTACAAACCATTCACTATAGACTGTGAAATACCCTGGGCTCATGATGTTTAGGTACAACTATAGGCAATCATTTAGTGAAGTCCTTGAAAACCGAGTAAAATCATAAAAATATTATTTTCTTAAGAGCTGAAAAGTCTGATCAACAGAAGTACATAGTGGGAAAAAGAGACTATGCAGCTGAAATGCACACAAAATGTTAAAGAATAAAGCCTGTAGAGAGAAAATTCAGTAACTACAAGACTATGTAAAAAGTACAGCTCAAGAAAGAAATAAAATCCATATAAAGAAACAGCAAACTATGACACTCTTAAAAAATAAAAGCTGGTAAATGTCAAGATCAACTCAGCACCTGAACTTAGCAGACTTCAAAATTGTTATAAGAAACATAATTAGAGCAGGGCGTGGTGGTGACCGCTTGTAATCGCAGCAGAGGCAGGTGGACTTCTGTGAGTTCCCATCCAGCCTGGTCTATTTAGTCTAGGAGAGCCAAGGCTACACAGAAAAACTCTTCCTCAGGAAAAAGAGGGTGGAGGTGAGGTGGAATATGATCAGAGAATTAAAAGAAGCTATTTAAGACATTCCCTTAAAAATGTGTGTGCCTGTGTATGTCATCAACAAACTAACAACAACAAAATCAGCCAAGTAATGCAAACTGTTTTTTAGAAAGTGATCCACTGAAAAATACAATAACCAAAAAAAAAAATTTCCTAACTGGATTAAAGAACAGAATTATCATTTTAATAAGAATGTTTGCAATTAAATGTGGAATCAAGAAGTCAAGTATAGCAGTTCACCAGCATGGAAAAGCACCCCAGAAAAATTCCAAGGCACAACCAGCCCAAGCTGTCTAGGAGAAATTGTCTTACACTAAAAAGGTAGGAAACGAAAAAGATAAATTTAAAACACTATATAATTTGAACAACAAAAAATTACTTTAGAAATATAAAGAGTATTGGAGAACTTAAGACAACATGAGGCATCCAAACAAGCTTCAGTCCCAAACCAAGGAAAGAAATAAGAATAGCTGCTAAAATGCTCTAAATCACACTGAAAACATTAGCCAAAATAATCTCAACAGAATTTTAAAAAGATCCTCACCTTTTATCCAACAAAAGACAGGACCCACTTAAAAAATGTACAACTTTGTCTCATACCAGTCACAAACTTTTATTAAAACTGAATCTAAAAATTCTAAAAGCTAAACTGTAACTCATCTAGACAATAGGGTCAGCAAACATCTTTTTTAAAGGGACCAAAACACATTTAGGTTTCTGGGCTATACAATATCCAGAATAAAAATATTCAATATTAATTCCAGAAGGACAGTAGGAAAAGACAATACTAGTGCCTGGGTGTGGCTAGCTGCCAATAAATTCCTATTTATAAAACAATATATGTTGACACACAGACTGTACAAAAATGTTTATAGCATTATACATAGTAACCATGACCTCAAAGTGGTCTTAGTGGCAAATGAGTAATTAAAATGTTACATGTTTCCATATAAGAAATCTAATCCAGAAAAGCTGAATTAATACAACATTCAAGAAAAAGCAACCTTTCCCCTAGCACCTCAGCACTAACAGAAAAAATAAAACAAACAAATAAATAAATAAGAAAGAAACAAAGAAGGTTAAACTATGGAAGATAAAAAAAGATCAGTGGCTTCTAGGAGTAAGGTAAGGGAAAGGAAGTTCTAAGCAGGTGGAACAGAGAATAATTTTAAGGCAGTAAAAGTTTTCAGTCTGTTATTATTATGACAAATACACAAAAGGCATTGACAAAAACACAGAACTAACACACAATGAAGCTCAACTAAACTATGGACTTACGCTAATAGTGGTATGTCAATATTGATTTATCAACGATAATAACTGTCTCATACTAATACAAGCCATTAAAATGAGGAAAACTACTTAGTTATGCATAATATTTATTTTCATACTAAGATCAGTGAATATACTACACTCACTTGGGGAACTCACAAATATAATCTATAGGCATAAGCATTATACAATCTTCATTATATAAATAAACCATGCAAAAATAAAAGTTTTTCACAAGTATCTCCAAAAAGTTATCAAGTCCTAGCCATTATGAACTTTTAAGATTGGAGAGAGCCAGTCAAAGCAGAAGATTTAAGAAAATTAGGCATACTTTCCAAGTTTTCTATGTCTAAAACAATGGCAGTAACAAAACTAGCACCTTATTTAAAAGAATACTTTTATACAGAACATGAACAGTTGGTGACTTTTGTTTTGGTTTTGTTAGTATTCCAGTCTTTGTCTTCGTAAATGCTACGATTTCAGGCACACACCACCCCATCACCAACTATGAATACTTTTTTGTTTTTTTAAAGATTTATTGTTCTTATTTTATTTGCACAATAGGTGTTTTGCCAGAATGAATGTCTGTGCACCATGAGCACACAGTGCCCCAGGAAGCCCAAAAGAAGGTGTTGGATCTCCAAACAATGGTGTGTCAGATGTTTAAAACCATGTGGCTGCTGGGAGCTGAACCCAGGTCCTCCAAAAGAAGAAGTGTTCTTAACTGAAAGCCAATCCTCCTCCTCCAGCCCAAAACTATTACATTTTTAATCAAATACTTTTATGCTACTTCTCTTACTACTTATGTACATTTTTTAAATTAAAAAGTTTACACTTTAACCTGTAAAAATCTGAAAGCCTGTTTCGTACGGAAAAGTAAAATAGCACAGTAAAACAGTCCAAATAACTCAGCTAAACAATTAAAAAGAAACAAAAATTCCATGAGTCAGATAAGCTATAAAACTACTACCAGAACAGAGAGCCAACTAGAGTCAGGAATGCTCTCTGTTCCATGGTTACAAATAGAAGCTGCTGTGAATTAATCCACTCCATGATGCTTCCTGCATCGCTTTTTATTTTACTCTCCAGTAAGAGTTTCTACCTATGGTCAACTATTACATTCTCAAAAAAATCTTTTTATTAATTTTTCGAGTTAGCACACAAGAATTCACACTGCATTTTCATATACATGTATCACTATATTTGAACTAATTCATCAAAGGGGTTTACGCTTTATTCACTTTTTTTCATGTACGTGTGTGTGCCTCATAACACTCACGTGAAAATCAGAGGACAACTCTCAGGATTTAATTCTTACAGGATCCAATAAGCCAGGAACCAATAAGTCAAGACAGAATTTCTCTCTGTAACAGCCCTAGCTGTCCTACATTCTCTTTGCAGACCAGGCTGCCTTTGACCTCACAGAGATCTACCTGCCTCTGCCTCCCAAGTGCAGGGATTAAAGGCGTGCACAATCATGCCAGGCATTCAATTTTTTAAAAACTAAGTATATAGTAGTCGGGGAGATATATTTTGTTCACTGGTTCCTAAATCAAGATGACTCATACCCAAAGCTGCATTCATATTCAAACTTGATGCAGATTATGGACATTGCATCTGAAATCATTAAAGAATAAGATATTGACATAATTTGAGTAAGAATGGTCTCCAGAGGCTCATATGCTTAAATACTCAGTCCCCAGGAACTGTTTGCAAAGGATTATGAGGTGTGGATTTGTCAAAAGAGTAGGGTCACAAGAAGCAGGCTTGAGGTTTCAAAAGACTTCTGCCAATCAAAGCGTTCTTCTGCTTTCAGATTCTGGACTGATTTCTACTAAGTTGCTTTGGTCATGGTGTTTTATCACAGCAATAAAAAAGTAAATGAAACAGAAATCTAAGCTGGTGTGTGTACATGTTGCAGAGACAGAAGCTGCCCAACAGAGGTGGAACTGTAATACAGTACCCACAAACAGACTATCCTATTCCTGTAGACATACACTACTCCTATCAAGACAGAAAATGTATCAACCTCCCTCAGACCTTCGCTGACAGACAGAGTTTGTTCTGAGAAGCAGAAATTGGTAGAAATGGCACTGTCTTTTCAGGAAGTAAGCACCATAACTAGAAGCATCTAAGTGAGTTCCATCTTGGATTCTCTTTAGGCAAGAGAATCTCAAAGAGAACCACTTAAGGTGTACTAGGACAAGATGCTCCCTGCTCCAAATTTTAATGGCAAAGTATGACTAATATAACATATAAATTATTTAATTTGTTTATTATTATTGAGCACTGTGTCTGCACTTATGCCTGTATGACAGAAGAGAGCATCAGACAGAAGAGGGCATCAGATCCCATTATAGATGGTTGTCAGCCACAACGTGGTTGCTGGGAAGTGAACTCAAGACCTCGGGAAGAGCAACCAGTGCTCTTAACCACTGAGCATACTCTCTAAGCCCCAAAAGTTGTGATTTTAACCCACTCAATTCTGAAATAATTCATTGCTCAGTGATCACTAATTGACACAACACAATAAATAGAAACAACTGCTTACTGGGTTCTTCTAGAAATAATATGAGGGATCCTAACAGGATGTGGGAGGAGTTCACTGAACACTAAGAGGAAATGTTATGAATGGAAATTGTATTTGTTGGTCTCAAATTCCTATTTTCCTAAATTTCCTACAGTTTACATACTTTACTTTCAAAGTAACAACTAATGTTGATTTTTAAAACCCTCCATTAGAGTGTTACCAATTTATTGGCTAAATTATAATCAATTAATCCTCATGATAAAATATATAAAAATTTCAGCAAAGTACAAAAGAAAATGTTTTAATAATTGGGAATTCTTGTTATGCCATAAAACAAGAAAAAAGCATGTTTTTTCAATAATTTTTTGAATAATTAGAACCTAATAAAATACAACTGGCTGGGCATACAACCCCAGGATTCCAGGAGGCTGAGGCAGGAGGATCCCAAATCCAGCCATGGCTACAAAGTACATTCCAGGCCAATGTGGTACATATAGTAGACCCTATATCAAACAAACAAAACAGAAACTAAAATTACAATTTAGCACTGCACAGCTTTATGCAAGTATCTTCAGATTTATATAATTCTTCATGGTTAGTGTGAAGAGATGTGGATGATAAAAGGCAATAAAACTTTGACTACAAGAGGAAAAAAAAAAAAAAAAACTACAGTAATGGACTAAAATCAACCAGAACAAATTACACAATAATCGAGAAATCATTCATATTTGAGCTAAAATACCAACCATACAAAATTCAAGCTAGGATGTTGACATCAGTACTATAATCTCAGCAACTGGAGATTAAAGCAGAAGGACTTCCCTAAATTCATGGCTGGCATATACAACACAACAGGACCCTGTATCAGAAAAATAAAACACAAGAGCTGCAGAGATGACTCAGCAGTTAATAGCATTGACTTTATTTCCAGAAGACCTAGGTCTGGTTAAGAGAACCCATATGAGCTGGGCGTGGTAGCCCATGACTTTGATCCTAGCACTAGGGGGAGGCACAGGCCGGGAGATCTTTGTGAGTTTGAGGCCACCCTGATCTACCAATCAAGTCGAGGACAGCCAAGGCTACACAGAAAAATCCTATCTCTAAAAACCAAACCAAACAAACAAAAAGAGCACCCACATGGTGGCTTCACAACTGTCAGTAACTCCAGTACCAATTGTATGCCCTCTTCCGGCCTCTCAGGAAACAGGTACACACACACAAGTACTTTACAGATAACACATGCAGGCAAACATACACACCCAAAACAAAATAATAAAGAAGTCGGTTGGTTTGGGGGTTTTGTTTGTTTTTGGGGACAGGGTTTCCCTGCATAGCCTTGGAAGTCCTGGACTCGCTCTGTAAACCAGGCTGGCCTCAAACTCACAGAGCTCAGCCTGACTCTGGCTTCCAGAGTCAGGGATTACAGGCATACAACACTAAGCCTGGCTAATGAAGTTTTTAGGTTCTAAAAAAAATTAATAAATAAAACACCACCACAACAATAAACTAACATACAAAATTGTAAGAAAAAAAAAATCATCACAAAAGCATGAAAAGCCTTAGTCTTTAGCTAGTTATAAGTATTCTAGCCAAAAATCAATAACCCTGGGGCTGCAGAGATGGCTCAGAGGTTAAGAGCACTAGCTGCTTTTCCAAAGGTCCTGAATTCAATTCCCAGCAACCACATAATGGCTCACAACCATCTATACTGAGATCTGGTGCCATCTTCTGCAGTGCAAGTGTACATGCAGACACAACATTGTACACATAATAAATAAATCGTTTCAAAATTTTATATTTTTATTTAATTTTATTTATTACAATTTATTCACTTTGTATCTCCACTGCAGGCCCCTCCCCTTATCTCCTTCCAGTCCCATCCACAATCCCTTTTCTCCCCCTATGCCCTTTCCCTAGTCCCCTGATAGGGGAGGTCCTCCCCCCCTTCTATCTGACCCCAGCCTATCAGGTCTCATCAAGACTGGCTGCATCATCTTCCTCTGTGGCCTGAGAAGGCTGTACCCCTCCCCCAAATCTTTAGATAGATAGATAGATAGATAGATAGATAGATAGATAGATAGATAGATAGATAGATAACCCATGCTGCATTAAAATATTAATTATTAATAAATTTAAATGATAAACATAACTTTACTATAAGAACATAGTAAAAAAAAATACAAGAATAAGCTCCATGTATTTAGAACTACTGAAACTGTGTGAAATATAAGTATATATTAAGAAATGACTGGAGAGATGGCTCAGAAGTTAAGAGCATTGTTTGTTCTTTCCAAAGGACCATGTGGGTTCAATTCCCAGCATCCACATGGCGGCTCACAACTGTCTAATAACTCCCATTCCAGAAGACCCAACACTTTCACATATACATGCAGGCAAAACATCAATGTGCATAAAATAAAAATAAGTTTTTTTAAAAGAAATGACATAAAAAAAGTGAAAATGATCTACCAAGGAGACGAATCTTAGAGACAGTTTGTCTTTCATTCAATTATTACGTGTTGGGCAAAAGAGCAGACACTAAAATATATGGTAGAGAACAAAGCAGATCCTGCCCTTTTCTCTATTTCTTATCCTGGGGAAACCTTACCATAGAAAGACCATTGGCAGGAACAGTAACAACATCGTCACCATCATCAACATCATCATCGTCATCTGTTAAATCTAAGTCTCATGGATCTTTACAAATTTCTGAAAAGACTAAGTTCCAAAGATACTTCCAAATTTAAAGTTTTAAAATTATAGCACTGTACCACCAAAGAAGATAATGACTACCCTAAAATGTCAAAGTGTTTTTTTGGCTATCATACCAAGCACACCAAGATACATCAACCCAAACACACACATAGGTTGTTGTCTTAAATTCCACCTTTACAAACCAATCAGGTCAATTTATATGCTCAACCTTAATAGACAACTAGTTAAAATCCAACTTTAATCTTCAAAAAGATACTGCAATCTCCAATTTTTATTTCGTTTTAAAGAAGACATTTTTAATCTCCTTGCTTTGTCAAGTTATCTTGTCCTAGACTAAAATTATTCCAATGAAATTAGTATCTATGACTTCTCAGAGATTTCTTATATTATCAGTATACCTTTCCATGGCTTTAGCTGTATAAGGCAAATGCATTTCAATACTGTGTTCATCTTCATCTGTCTGCAGAGACATGCGTTCAAACATTCCTGTCTTCCATAGCTCTCCGTATACTAAAGAGATTTCAAAATATATTAAGACAAATATTAATGCATACATTTGTTAAAAAACTTCCACCCAGCAACAGAAAACTGTAAGCTATCGCAAGAAACAAAAGCACCACATACTCCATTTTTTTATTAAACGTGAAAGACAGAAAGACTAATTTAATTACATAAAATAGCACATGTAAAGACTTACCATTTGGATAGTAACATTGTGCATTTTTCATCAGTTCTTTTAATATTTCTAAAATAAACTCTAGGGCTAGGCCAATTGTTCTAACCAAAACAACTCATTAGAATTCCCACTATAACAGAAGGGAAAAACAAAACACCACTCTATTTACATATAAGGTTAATAACAGGTTTTTTAAGTTTTGCTTTGTTTTTATAATAAGGTATATAGTTTTATTATTTTACCTCATGATTCTACTATACCAACAACATAAAATTTTCACTTCCAATACTATTTTTCCTAAAATTCAAACTTTAACTTACAGCAGAAATCATAAATCCACCAGAGTATTAATACCAACTTAAAATGATCTAGCCATCCTGATATTTCTGATGAGCTACACTTAAAACTAATTTAGAACAAGACATGAAATTTAGTATCTAAAAACACAACAGAAAAATAATTTAGAGCCAGATCTAGTGGCACACACTAATAACCACAGCTACTCAGAAGGCTAAAGCATGAGGATCACAAAATCAAGTCCAGCCTGGGCTACAAAGAAGGATCAAGATCTAGTTGAGTTCTCTTAGCAAAATCCTTTCTCAAAAAGAAAAAAAAAAAAAAAAAAGAAAGAAAAAAAGAAGAAAGGGAGGAATGGGAAGGAAGAGAGAAAGACAAAGGAGAAAGAAATGGTAGTTAAGGCCTCATCTCTACAAAATAACTTTTAAAAAAAATTAGTCATTTCTTTGCTTGTACCAAACAAGGCTCTTAAAAATGGGGGAGTTAACAATCATCTATAGCTGTAGTTTCAGGAGATCTAAAGCCTTCTTCTGACCTCCTCAGGTACTAGGCAGGCACATGACACACAGACATGTATGTGAGCAAAACATTCATACCCATAAGATAAACAAATACATAAAAAAGAAAAATGTGCCCCTTAAATCATTTCAGTCGGAAAGGTAATATTCTATTTGTATTAGTAAGATCTATTCAAATAACAAATTGCTACTACTCTATGAAACAACTTCAATTTGTAGAACTCGAAGTCTAAAATAAGGCTTAAAAGAGCTGGTTATTTCTTTTACAGGTGAAACCTTTCATTCAATGTAAAAAATTACTGCAAATTTTAATGGAATAATAGCATCCCTTATATACCAAAAATATAATTTAATGAGCTAAAGGATTCACTCTCAATACTTCATGAAGGTGCTAATTATGCAGAAAGAGACAAGAGAAGGGAAAATTCAGAGTAAACTGCGGATAATGAGCATGCCGTCTACTGTTTTGTATTTTTTTATATTACATTTACTGTGTAAGAAATAGATAAACAAAAATATGACATCTAGAAGCTGGGAAGACGACTTCCTCAGCAGATAAAATGCTTCTCCAGAAAGCATGAGAAGCTGAGCCATGTTCCCAGAACTCACACAAAAATGTATGACATGGTGGCACATGCTATGACCCCATGAGGAATTAAAGATAAGCAGATCCCTGGGGCTCCTTGGCCAGCCAGGCTAGCATTCTGGGTGAGTTCTAGGCAAGTGAGAGATATGGTCTCAAAAGAAAAGGTAGACAGCACAAAAAAAAGAACACACAGCACACACACAATGTACGCTCAATCACAGAAGAACACACACACCACACAATACACACACACACAAAAAATTAACTTCTGGTAACCTTAGGAGAAAACTCAAAATAACAGACATGGGAGATGGACAGATGTCTTATCAGGTAAAATGTACCATACAAGCTTAAGGACTAGTGTTTGGACCTGAGAATCCGTGTAAAAAGCTGCAAAGGCCCCCAGGAGTCTATGGGCTCACCCTGAGATTTCTAGCAGTAGAAGATATGGAGCCTGAAGTGGTCACCTCCTATAGCCAGGTGGGACTTCCAGTGGAAGGAGAGGGTTGCCAACCCACTTATAAAACCTTCGACCTAAGCTTTGTCCTGCCTATAGGAAATATAGGGATGAAGATGTAGCAGAGACCGGGGGAATGGCAAACCAATGACTGGCCCAACTTGAGACCCACCCCATGGGAGAGTTCTCTGTCACTATTAAATGATACTCTGTCATGCTTGCAAAAAAGAGCCTAGCATAACTGTCTTCTGAGAGGCCCCACCCAGCAGCTAATGAAAATTGATGCAGAAACCCACAGCCAAACAATAGGCTGAGTATTGTGGAAGACTAGGAAGAAGAAAGAAGGAATCCAGAGGGGTTAAGAACACCACAAAGGACCTATAGAATAAACTAACCGGGGCCCATGGGGCTCACAGAGACTGAAGCACCAACCAAAGAGCATGCATGGACTGGACCTAGACCCCTACACATATGTAGCAGATGTGCAGCACGGTCAACAGGTGGGTCCCCTAACAATGACAGTAAGGGTTATCTCTGACTCAGTTGTCTGCCTTTGGATCCCTTCCCCCTAGCTGGGCTGCCTTGTCTGGCCTCAGTTCAAGAGGATATGCTTAGTCCTGCTGTGTCTTGAGATGCCAGGGTGGGTTGGTACCCCTTAGGGGTCCTCATTCTCTGAGAAGAAGGAGAGGGGAGAATGGAGCAGCATGAGGGTGGAACTGGGAGGAGATGGGAAAAGGCTGGGATTAGGCTGTAGAGTGATTAAATAAAAAATTTAAAAATTAAAAAAAAACTTAATACAGGCAAAAAAAAAAAAAAAAAAAAAAAAAGCTGGACAGGTATGGCAAGCCCATCTGTAAATCAAGTGCACAAGAGTCCTTCATATACACATACACACACACACACACACACACACACACACACACACACACACACACATCAAGTGACATGAGACAAAACAGTGAGTTTTGAGTATAGCCAGAGACACTGCCTCAATGATATATCAGGCGTGGAATTATCAAGGAAGACACCAACATTAGCCTCAGGCCTCCACACAGCATGCATGCACTTTTACATACACATATATGCCCAAAAACATGCACGCACACAAGCATGCATACATATATACACGCAAAACTAAATAAAAAAACACGCTTAAATTTTCTATACTACCTTTCAGAACCTCAAAAAATATAGAATAATGTTTCCCATTTGAAAAAAAAAAAAAAAAAAAACAATGAGAGGAAATGAAAGTATTATTGCCATCACTTAAAGTGAAATATATGAAAAGTGATATACATAAAAATAAAGTTAACTTGCCAAGTCTTTCATCAGGTTGGCATATATACTAATTTCTTGCTTCATGGCTTAATAACACAAGCAAAGTATTTCTCTAAATATAAATGTGGCCACTGTGGTATGGAGCTAAGTGCCTTTAACAGATTTTTGTAGTTATAAGGAAAATACCACATTGGGGGGGTCCAGTTTATACAGATTAGTTACAACAACAACAAAAAAATTTAGTTAAAATATCATTTATGGTATCTGTGTCTTTTTAAAATTTTTAAATTAAAATTACAATCCTTATTAAATGGTCTTTAGCTATTTAAAAGCTGTATGATTTCTATATACTTACTCTTTTGGTCAATACGAAGGTCATACAGAGGAGTCCTATATATATCCACACTGGAGAGTGCACATCGAGACAGGGGCACATGATGGGAAGGCCCAAGGATGAAAATTCTCCGGCTGGGAGATACACAACAGAAACACAGAACAAATGTACTTCTACACAAATCTTATTAAATAAAAGGAAAAGTAACTTTAAATTTTACTTGTTTTTCCGTGCTGACTACCTACTTTTATTACATTCTGTGAACATAAAAGCTGAACTATGTTCTTATCAAAATTCATATACTGAAGTTCCAACTTCCCATATCTGATTGCAGGCCAATTAGGAGGTAAATTTTTCAAGAGCTAATAGAGTTAAAACGAGGCCCTTATCAATGTGACTGATGTACTTATATAAAAAGGCTTCAAAGTCAGGAGTGGTATCCCATATAATCCCAGAATTTGGGACCCCTGAGGCAAGGACTGACGCCAACCTGGGTTCCACAGTGAATTCTAGCCAGCCAGGATTATGTAACATGATCCTGGGAGGGGTGAAGTGCAGGGGTGGATAACACATGGGACACAACCACAACACATGATTCCAAGGACACCCCTAACAGTCATGCAGTTAAGAGAGGCCTAGCAGCCAAAGAGGAGCTTCAAAGAAACCAACCCTATCAGGCCATAATACTGGATTTCTAGTTTTCCAGAACTGTGAGGAAATGAGACTTCTGTGAACCAAAGCCACAGTCCTTGGAATTTCATTACAGTAGAACTGAATTTGCTCCTCAGTTTTAATCTAAATTTATGTCCAATAAATGAAAATACCAGCTATAAATTTTTACAATAACCATGCTATATATAACTCATTTCTAGATGTATAACTAGACAAGTTTCAAAACTAAGTAGTTTAAATATTTCAGCTATGAGAATTTAAATTTTTAACATAAATTAATACTGTTAAAAACCTTGAGTATCTATGCAAAACAGCATTACAAAGAAGCATTCAATGAAAGTATTTTGGCATTATTTCTATGGTAGCAAAGAAACAGGACATCTTGTTGAAAAAAATTCTATGATATCAACTTTATTCACTTTAATACAAGTCATTCTCAAATACAAAGAAACTTTATAATGTATTTATAATGCGCAGTAGTCTATCTAAAGAAAAAACTGGGCTAAACACTAGCTACAATCTTCACAACCTGTCTCAACACCCAAAATACAATCAGCTTACTATTATTTACTATCAAACATCCAAACTTGACCTACAACCTAAATGCTGAAACTATGAACTTTTTGTTTTCTAAAATTCAAATAAAACAATCTTATCATACTATACACAAATATAAATAAGTTAAAGATTAAAAAAAAAAAAAAGCAAAACTGTGAGAAAGAAGGAAACAGGTTATGGGGCTTATGTACCTAGAAACCATGACCTAGTTCTTTCACTGTCAAGAGATTTTCAGGACCAGGAGAGTGTGCTTAGCTACATACTCTGACAAATGCTATTACTGTTCCAAATGTGACGGCGTTCGCCTATACCTAAGACTTAGGGTGAGCCAGAAAGATGTAGGATGATTCAGAATTCAAAGCCATCTTGGTCTACAAAAATCAGAACCTATCTTTAAAAAAAAAAAAAGTCAGGTGTAGTGAAACAATCTTTAATCCTCACACACAGGAGGCAAAGCAAAAGCAGGCCTGATCTGCACAGCAAGACTATGTCCGTGAGTGAGTGAGTGAGTGAGTGAGTGAGTGAGTGAGTGAGTGAGTGAGTGAACCAAACAAAATCCATTACTAAGCTAAGAAAATTAATCTACTTTTTTAAAGACATGTCACTTCAAAATTGGAAAGGAATGAGGGAGATAAGGAAGTTTTGGATTAAGTAATTCTTTGAGTCCTCAAATTGGAAAAAAAAATCTCACCGGAAACTATTTTATCCTTAAGCCAATGTGTGTCAGAAATAATCTTTTTTATTCTCTCTTCTCCATCTTTTAAGACTTAAATAGTATTTTATGTATTTCAGTGTTATGTCTACATGTATACCTGCACACCAGAAGAGGGCACAGGACTCCATCATAGATGGTTGTGAGATATCAGTGGGTACTAGGGATTGAACTCAGGACCTCTGGAAGAGTGCCACTTAGTACCTCTTAGTACCACTAAGCCATCTTTCCAGCCCCTCTTTCTCAATCTTTTTAGCACTACAATCCACATTTGTTTCATAACATTTACCATCAGTATCATGGAGAGGGTCAGATTCATAGATTATAAAATGAACAAAACCAAGAGATACTATTTTGTTCTGTAATAGCAGTCCACAAATATTAATGAATTCTTTTATTAATATCTAATGTGAAATATGTATAAAATGGTAACGTAGATATGTTTAGGTCACTTGATTAATGCCAGGATTAATGCCACAGTGCTCTGTGTCTATAGTCTACATAACAGAAGGCTAAAGCAGGGAGATCAGTTGAGCACAGGAGCATAAGGCTAGCCAAAGCAACATAATGAGACCCTATTTACAAAAGAAAAAAGAAGAGGAAGAGAAGATAGAGAAAGAAGGGAGAGAAAAAAAACTTTTAATGGTGTGGAGGTTGGGGAGTGTTTCTGGTTGAGAAATCAGTTTCTATAAGAAAAAGTATCTAATATTTAGCATCAGAATGCTTTTGGAAAAAAAATCTAAGGTATATAGCTTAAAGTGATATTTTAAAAGTCAGTCTCTTCTCCTGCCAGGTGTGATGGCACACACCTTTAATCCCAGCACTCAAGAGGCAGAGGCAAGCAGATCTCTGTGAGTTCCAGGACAGACAGGGCTACACAAAAGACTCTGTCTCAGATGACAACAAGTCAATCTGAAGACTTGTACACAATGAGCACTGCTACAGAAAGGAACCAACGATAGTCCTCTGGGAGCCGAAGGCCTTCCGCTGACAGCTGACTACTGTCTTAGCTTTCCTTTTTGTCAAACCCAACCTATATAAAACACTCCCTACAATCTGAACTAGCCAGATTTTTCCCAATGAATTCTTTTTAGTTTGGTAAAAACATATAACCAATCTAGCACAGTTGCAGAACTAATTTACAAAAACAAGAAATAAGAAAAAACGTTGCCATCAATTTAAAATTCTTTAAAATAACATAGAGAAACCACAAAAGGTTAGATGCTATTGAAAAGGGGCATATTAAGATAATAATGACCTCAAAATAGGTCTCTATTAGCTCAAGTCCTAACAAAGAAAGATAAACAAAGAACACTGAAGTTCATGTATTTCTTCCTCCCTTCTTTGCTAGACCCATAACAGCACAGCCACTGCAATAATTGGAAGAAAAATAAGTAAGCAAGGCTATGTTCATTTCCTTTAAAAAAAAAAAACAAAAAAACTGCAAGGTGTTTTGCCTTTAAAGAAATAACCTTGGCATTGTATTCTGGCTGTTACTAGATAGGTAAAAGAAACCTTCAATATGAAGTAATAGAGAGATGGTAATGAGTCATATTTTCCTAGACATAAATATAGTCCACACACTGCGGCTCCTGAGAACTCACCTTTGTGAAATTATTATAATGAATATGGTCTATGAGCACTTGTCATTTTTTCAACTACCTATTCCAACTATGGAACATAAGTAATTTTCTATAGGTGTTTCAAAGGGAGAGAAAATATTTTAATTAAAGACTAAAAACATCATGGGCTCCAATTTCTTTTGTCCTACGAAGCTTTTTGAAAAATATAAATTAAATTCAAGCTTCTGCCTAATTGCCTTTTCAATTTCACATATTAGTTTTGTTAGCATCCAGGAAAGACTTTACAACTGTCAATGTGAAAAGGAACCTAATGAAAGGCCCCATTTTTAAGTTCTTTAACAGCCCAAAATGATCTTTTGAAACACAAATTTTATTATTTCACTGTTTTTTGCCCTTACTTTAAAAAGTCCTTCCTGAACCAAGGTAGTGACACAGGCCTTTAATCTCAGCTCCCAGAAGGCAGAGGCAGGCAGATCTCTGCCATTTCAAGGCTTCCCTGGTCTACAAAGCAAGTTCCAGGACAGCTAAGGCTACCCAGAAATACCCAGTCTTGAAAAGCAAAAAACAAACAAAAAAGTCCTTCCTGGCTTTTAATGGATATAAAAGCAAGTAAAACCCTTAAAAATAAGTAGAATTTTGTGGGTTGTTTTTCCCCACTGTAAGTATATGACGTGGATGCACAGATGCAATATACAGGTATTTGCAGAAGCCAGTTTGACATCAGGTGTCTTCCACAGCAGCTCTCCACTTTATTTTTTGTGACAAGGTCTCTAGTTGAAACTAGAGCTCACTCTTCCAGCTAGACTATCTAACCAGCTGGCCCAAAGATCTTCCTTTCCCAGGACCATCTGCTCTCCCAACTGCCTGGCACCAAGAGTTTCAGGGGCACAACCAGCATGCTAAGATTTTACATGAGTGCTGGGATCAGAACTTAAGTTGTCATACCTGTGCAGCAATCACTACCCACTGAGCCATACCAAGTCCCTAAAATGGATTTTAAAGTGTCAAATGAACTATCAACTTTCTCTACTCCTTTTGCTGCCCCTTGACTGTTAACATTCTGTGAATACACTAGTCTTATAGTCCTTGATGAACTAACAAGTTTAACTATACATGTTGTCATCCCCTCTGATAGGCTGCTTTACCTTAAACACCAATTCCCGTGCTTGAAGTCAAATCACCCTTTTAAGGTCTATCATATCAGATGTCATAGGGTGATCTACGTGTTCTTAACACTTAAGACCCTATAAAGGAGTATACAAAGTACAAACTAGCTCCAAAATAGTGGGAAAAAAAAAAAAAAAAAACTGCTTTCTTAGCTCCTGATTTGCACTTAAACTGCAGAAATGAGGGAAAGTAAATGTTAGCACAAGCTTCACTGCTGTGAAACCAACATGTGTCCGTAGTCCATTCACTGCTACAGCTTTTTAAAAATCAATTTCACCAAAATTCTTGACCCTAAGAATACAGCTGAACAATGCATGACAAAATATATTCAAACCACAGAGACAGATTCATAAAGCATTTCTGCAGATGAACATCGTATCTCATTAAAAAAAAAATCACTTGATTATGAGCTGAGGGTTGAACTAAACACATTTTTTTTTCATGGAATACAACTTTTACTTCAAAAACAATAACTATACAAATAGTAGGTATTTGGCAGAAATACCCAAATACCCAAAATAAACAAAGTAAGTCTGCAAAACAATTGACATATTTGTTGTACAGAATAAAATTGAAGCTTTCTAGTGAAAATTAAATCAGATATGTTTCAGATGATAGTATGAACAAACCTAACGTTCTAAATTGTACAACAAACCATCACCTGAAAGATCTATGCTGACTCTCAAGAAACTATTTTTATTAAGTTCTATTTTGGTATTAAAGAGGAACATTGCCTGTTTAACAGAAAAAATATAGACTGCTTCTCCCTTTTGAACTACATTCCTGTGTGAAAATGGGTTTCCTTCTTATATTTATGCCCCAAAAACAGATCATAATAAACTGAACGCAGAAGCAGACATGAACACAAAGGTATCTTCTAGACTTCGGATTAATGTATAATTTATCCGAAGTCTGGCATGGTACATACACTATAACCCCAGCACTTCAGAAGCTGAGGCAGAAAGACTGCTGTAACTGAGTGCCAGTCTAGGTTACAAAGCCAGTCTCTTGTTCCAAAAACAAATAAGAAATAATAAAAATGTATAGGATATTTATAGATATATAACATTAATATTTATATATTATAATATATAAATAATATAAAACTATATATATGGTGTTTTTTTTGTTTGTTTGTTTGTTTTTGGTTTTTTTTTTTTTTTTGTTTTTTAGACAGGGTGTCTCTATGTAGTCCTGGGTGTCCTGGAGTTCACTATATAGACCAGGATGGCCTGGAACTCAAAGATATGTTCTTGTCTCTGCCTCTGTCTTCCTTTAATCCTAGTACTAGAATTAAAGGTATGTACCACCAAACCCGGCTATATTTTGTAAAAGAAATGTAAAAGCAATATCTCTTTTCCCATTCTTTCATTATTATATGAGGAAATATGACGAACATTATTATATGTTTCTTATTTAATGTTTCATTAAGTTTATGGTATTTGGGAACTAAGGATATACTTCTGTAGTTGAGGGCTTTCTTTGCATGTCTAAGATCCTGGATTTGACCAGCATCATCATACAAAAAAAGTCACTTTTGTTCTTATTATTTTGATAGTTTTAATTTTTGTTCTAATTCTTTTTAACTTTTAAAAAAATATTTATGTGTTTAGTGTTTTGCCTGCATATATGTATGCTTACCATCAGCATGCCTGGTAATACTGGAGGTCAGAAGAGGGCATCAAATTCCCTGGGACTGGAGTTATAGACAGTTGTGAGCTATCATATGGGTGCTAGGAATTGACACCAGGTCTTCGGGAAAAGTAGCTAGTAGTAGCTGCCATCTTTTCCAGCCCATACAATTATTTCTGCCCTTGGAAATTTATTTTTCACCCTGAAGATGATTTCACAATTCTATTTTAAATTAAGTATCATAATTGTAAAAAGTTTATTTTTAACTCTACCTCAATAAGCCGGGCATGGCAGCACGCACGCACGGTTAGTCCCAGCACTCAGGGAAGCAGAGACAAGCAGATCTCTGGGATCAAAACAAAAAATTAACTCTAGTTCATTAAGACCTTTTTTAATTAATTTTTTTTCCATTAAGTAGTATATATTTTGTTTGTTTGTTTTTTAGTTTTAGTTTTTTGGGACAGGGTTTCTCTGTGTGTAACCCTGGCTGTCCTGGAATCACTCTGTAGACGAGGCTGGCCTTGAACTCAGATATCCGCCTGCTTCTACCTTCCATGTGCTGGGATTAAAGGTGTGCGCCACCACCGCCAGGCTCATGTAATATATTCTAATCATATTCTTTCTTCTCCCTAATCTGCCAAGATCCTCCTCACTTCCTTACCCACATAATTTTATGTGCTTACTCTTTAAAAAAAAAAAAAAAAAATTAAGAAAGAAACAAAAACAAAAAATAGGCAAAAGACCAGTAAGAAAAAATGTCCCGTCCATTATTTTTATCTTATAAATTCTTTAAGAACTTTATCCATTTTGATTATATTCACAGCCCCACTGCTCCCAATTTGTCCAATATATATATATATAAAACCTACACAGACACACACTATCCTGGGAAACGAGATGGTTGCCATGAGCAGTTAATGGTTTCTTGGGGAGAGGGAGTCATCTTCAGTGCTATGACCACTGTTGAGCTACCACACTCCAATGAGCGAACCACACTCATGCTTATGCAAGCCCCAGTTAAACTAAATGAGTTAACAAAAAGAAGGGCTTGGTGGGAGAGGTAAAAGGGCATAATGGGGAGTGAATGTACTCAAAAGACTTTATATACATGTATAAAATTATCAAAGAGTAAAAATTTAGATGAAAATATATCTGTAAATGACTTGTTTCTAAAAGTATTTTATAAAAAAAATTACTTTATATAGTACATACTTCTCAATTTTACACAAACTTATATCGTCCTTTTAGTCTACGATGTGATATTTTCAAAAATCACCATAATGCCTCTTAGTATATTTCATAATTTTAGTAACAGGATCTCACAATGTAACTCCTGCTGTCCCCAAAGTTTTTATCTCCTAACTTAGCCTCCTCACTGCTGGGATTGCAGGTTTGCAACACCATGCCTGGAAATATTTACTTTCAATATCTATAAAATATTACATTAATTAAGCTATCATATTTATTTGATTCATTATTCCATTTTGGATATTAAAACATAATGCTACTGTTGCAGTCTTACTGCACTCAAACTTCTGCACTTCACGACTCACTAAGATACACACAAACCACTTGTCACCTCTTCGCACTGAGTGTATAACTTCCTCCTCCTGGTTGTCCTTGACTCTTGGTTTTTCCTCACCCTTTCCTTTCTCCTCTCACTCTGACATTCCAACAGTTTGCCGTAGTCCCATTTTGTACTTCCCAGCACGGACTCTATGCTTATTTACATATCCCCAACTACTTCTGAGGCATACCTCTAGCATATAATATGATTAATAAAAATACTACCAATGAGAGAAAAGTTTAAAACAAAGTGTTATTTAAAATAGCCTTGATTATGGCTGAATTTTAGACTAAGGTCAAATAAAAATCTTCTAAAATCTTTTTAATTTCTCTTTACTGCTATAAACTTTCACTTTTAGTAATGACAAAAATGATTAAAAAGAGCAAAGAAATCTTCCTTTTTTTTTCTTTAAAATGTTCACATACAAGTTTTTCAATGTAAACTAAAATCAAATATTTAACTTTGTAGTAGTTTCAGAATAAAACATTTGACAACTAAAGACAAGGTAAAACAGTAAATACTCAAAGAAAAAGTATTAAAGAATTTCCTAATCTATACAAGGTGTGACAGAATTCCTGAAAAGTGTAAGCTCTGCTAAACTGAATACACAAGAAGAATGAAACATTACTTCTATGACGAAGCAACAGTTACAATATCCCTAAACCGTTCCTAATTAACTGTATTACTTACGTAATAGATGGGTCCACTTGTTTGTAAGCATGGGCAGCACAAGACCCACAGTACGTGTATCCTGCATGGCTACAAACAAAACAGTATGTAATTTAATCTCCACGTTCAAAATCAAGATAGTCTAAAAGAAAATAAAACTTTTAGAAAGAAATAGGACAACCATGATACAGAGATTTGAATAGACAGACTAAAAAGCAATGTAATCAATGATGCAACACCTAGAAGGTGATAGAGAACATGTAAGTGTTCCATACTATATTCCAATTATAAACTTTCGTACTATTTTAAAGGTTGGTTATATAGCTCAGTGGCAGCTTCCCATGTTTAAAGTCTTGGGTTTAATTGCCAGCACCAATTAGGGCAGGAAGGGGTGGCAAGAGCTAGTTTGGTTTTGAATGGGAAAGAAGAACATTTAGAGATATTCAAGGCTTAAGTTACTAATTTCTGCTACTACTCTGCAGTGAAATTAGCAGTCTGTTATATAACAGTACCGGACCAAGTATCCTGCAGTGATCGTGCTCCTTTCCGCTTTTGCGGTAAAGAACTTGGCTTGGCTTCTGGGTATTATACCTCTCATTTTCTTTCCATTATTTTTCTCCTTTCACTGTCTGGCTTCAGTATTCAGTAAATTCGCTTATCACCTACAGAACAGCTTTGTTCTCTGATCATTTTTCTTTTGGACTCATCCCTGCTACGAGTCTTGACTCACTTTTTTAAACTATGGTACATAGTCTATGAATACTATGGTGGACAGTACACAGCCCATGGTGGTAAATGTTTTAACAACTGACTCTAAAGGAAATGAAAAATATGCACATTCATATGTACATAAGCCTTTATACAATGTTAAAGTATCACAATTTATGAATAATGATAAAAATACATAATACTCTTATTATAAATTGCATATAGCCTATTGATTTTAAGTTCTATGATACTATTTGCTGTAAACAAGCTACAACTGCAATAGTAAAGAACTGGGCATGATGGCACATGCCATGAATTCCAAGCATTACAGAGGCAAGTAGATCTCACAGTTTAAGGTCAATCTGGTTATAGTGAATTCCAAGCTATCCAGGGCTACACAGTGGGATCCTGTCACAAAAAGATCAAACCAAACAAAATAATAGAATGGAACAAATCCAGTAGACCCACACCTGATGATTTATAAAAAATATCTGAAACCAATATTTCACAAGAAATGTCTTTGTGTCCATTTTCACTGCAGCACTATTCAAGAAAGAGGAAGGAAGAAGGAAGGAGAGAGGGAGGGAGGGAGAGAGTGAGGGAAGAAAGGAGGGAGGAAGAAAGGGAGGAAGGAAGGAAGGGAGGGAGGAAGAGGAAGGGAGAAAGAGGTAGGGAGGGAGAGAGGGAGTTATGGAATCAACCTAAGTGTCCATTAATAGCTAAATCTATTTAAAAAATTAATATACATAAATACACAGACATATTCTACCTTAAAAGAAAAAAGTAACAAGAACTAGGTAGGTGATGGCACATATGTCCAACTGTAAGGCCTTGAATCCCAATCCCTAGAGCCCATGCAAAACCAGATACAGCAACACACACAATCCTCAAGCAAGTTTGGAGGCAGATAGAGGGGAAAACCTGGGAGCTCCAGAACCAGCTGTTCAAGTATAAGCAGCAGCAAAAAAGAGACCCTGTCTCAAACAGGCAGAAGGCGAAGACCAACACTCATAAAACCTGCCTGTAGGCATGTCTGCGAGGTGGGTTCTCTGTCAATGACTGACATGGGAGTGTTCCTAGGTTGTATAAGAAAGCAAGCCAGTAAACAGCAGCTCTACACTTTAGCTCCTGCCTTGCTTTGCTCTACAAGTACAAGACAAAACAAAGCTTTTCCTCCCCAAGTTGGTAACTGTTTTATCATTGCAACAGAAAAAAAAAAAAAAAAAAAAAAAACAACAACAAGCTGGACACCATTTCACAACATACATGGAATTTTCTAAAACCACAGAACTGAAAGAGTATAGAAAAGAGTATAGAAGCATAGTTATGAGGAAATAATAACAAAAGGTACCAAGGCCTCAGTCAAAGGACTATCTGATGAATATAGCAACAGTTGAACAGTATGTGTTTCAACTTCACTTAAGGCTAGATATTCAAAGTACCCACAACAGATGCCAACGTTGTGATGGATTGACTGGCTTGATCATCTCATGTTGCAAGAAAAATTGTAACCACACTCTTGTATACCACCCACAAGTATCACTTGTCAACTTCAAACTTAAAAATGAGTGGAATAATGGAGACATATACATGAAATTCAGTTGGTACCAACAATTTTACTGATTTTGATGATTAAATAATACTTTTCACGTACTATAAAAAAATCTGCTGGGGGCTAGAAACATGGCTTGGTAGACTATCGTCTGGGTCCTAACACCCACATAGTAGCTCACAACCAACTATAACACCCTCTTTAGACCTCCAAGAACATGAGTTTGATCCCAGCAATACATTTTTTTAATGAAATAAAATAAAATGTCTATAAGGAGTTATTAATTACTATTCAATAAAGTGACATTCAAGAGATTAAAAAACTTGCATGCTACAGCTTTTAAGTGTGGAATCTGACATCAACTCATAATGTTCATATGTACATAATATACATAATCATACAAAGTATTTGGCAAATAAAACACTTAACAATAGAATACTTGGACTGCAGAGGTCCTGAGTTCAATTCCCAGCAACCACACAGTGGCTCACAACCATCTATAATGGTGCCCTCTTCTGATGTTCAGGTGTACATGCAGGCAGAACACTGTATACATAATAAATAAATGGATGGATGGATGGATGGATGGATGGCTAGAAAAATAAATAAATCTTTTCTAAAAAAGCAATAAACTACTTACATACCAAACCAAAATTTAAGTTTTTTTGTATATGTGTGGTATATGTACAAGTACGTATATGTACATGTGGAGGCCAGAGATCAAGTGTCTACCTCAATCAATCCCCCTTTTTTATAAAGATGTATTTGTTCATTCTATTTTATGTAAGTTCACAAAGGCCAAAAAAGGGCATTGGATCCCCTGAAACTGGAGTCAGAGGCAAATGTAAGCTGCCCAACCCAGGTGCTGAGAGTCAAATTCAGATCCTCTGCAAGAGAGATAAACAGTCTTAACCAAACCATCTCTCCAGCCCAACATTTGATTTTTAACTTGTAGTCCAATATACACTCATTTTTATCAATAATAAACATGTTGAAGATTTGTAAAAGAACTCTAAAACTTACGGTGCAATAATGGCTCTAGCAGGTCTTTTCGTAGACTGTACTTGTGAAAGCCAACCTTCTAGCTGGGCGTTCAGCTGAGGTCCTTCAAAAAGACAAGTAGAAAAAAAAAAAAAAAGAGTCAGCAAAGCAATGTATTACACATAACCATAATTATTACAAAATCTTCACTGAACCTCCATAGTATTAAAATAACTTATTGGGAAAAAAAAAATCAGTCTGGATGTTTAAAGTTTCAATTTATCAAGCTGCCAGGCCATATGATAGGGCTGAATACTGATGAAATAAAATTTGTTGTTATCCAATTACTTCTTAGAAGTGTCTTCATACAGATTTACATTTGAGGTAACATTTAAAACAAAATAACAAGAAGCAGAATACTCTAAATGAAAAAGGTATAATTAAGTGAGCTGCTTTTTTCACAGAACAAATGCTGAGTTTATTTGATCACTGAAATGGTGTAGTTAAAAACTCACACAATCTACCCAGCAGTGTTACAAAGCAGATGCTGAAACTCAACTAAACTTTAGGCAGAGTGCAACAAATCTTAGGAAAGAAGGAAGATAGTAAGACCTGGAGAGGACAGGGGCTCCATGGGGAAAGCAACAGAACCAAAAAATCTGGACACGGGTCTTTTCTGAGACTGATACTCTAATCAAGGACCATGCATGGAGATAACCTAGAACCCCTGCTCAGATGTAGCCCAGGGTAGCTTAGTATCCAAGTAAGAGGAACAGGGACTGTCTCTGACATGAACTCAGTAGCCTCCTCTACTGAGGGAGGAGCAGCCTTGCCAGGCCACAGACGAGGACAATGCAACCAGTCCTGATAAGACCTGATAAGCTAGGGTCAGATGGAAAGGGAGGAGGGCCTCTCCTATCAGTAGACTTGGAGAGGGGAATGGGAGGAGATGAGAGAGGAAGGGTGGCATAGAGAGGAAATTAGGGAAGGGGCTACAGCTGGAAAAAAAAATGAATAAACTGTAATTAATATTAAAAAAATAAAAATTTAATTAAAAAAACTCCCACAATCAATGATCCACACCTATCCATTCAACCACTTTCCTCCACTACCAAATTAGTAATAACTCCATTACTCCCCAAAAAGTTCAATTTACACCAACTTACTCTCTGTTTCCTATCTTTCTGGTTTACTAGTCTAAGAATCTACTGACTTTAATAGACCTCCTTCCACACCCTTCGTCTTTGTTCACTACGGCGAGAACAACCCATCACTGTAATCATCCCCTTTATATGGACTCATTGTTCTTTTTTCTCTCTCATTGCAACAGTAAAAATATAGTTTAAAGTCAACTTTCCACTTAACACAATATCTCTATCTGAACAACTGAAGAAGCTGAAGAGAGAAGTGCTTGCTACACAAATATAAGGACCTGAGCAGGAATTACCCAGAACTCACTTAAGAAAGCAGCAGTGGGACTTGTCTGCTACCCCAAGAGCTCCCACTGCAAGCTGACAGGGAGAGATGGGAGAAAACCTAGAAGTTCACAGGCCAGCTACTGTGGTGTTCCCAGTAGCAAACAACAACACAAAAGACCCTGCCTCAAACAAGGCACAAGGTAAGGGCTCACCCATGGTTTGGTCTGACCTTCACCCACACACTGTATCATAAGCACACCCACATAATAAATAAATTAAATATTAATACTGATGTGTGGTTACACTTAAACTTTTAAACTACAGCCAGAAATTTCAGCCGTTCCAAAAATTTCAGATCCCTACCCAAGTTGAGAAATTAACATTAAGGAATTTTGGTGTCAAATTTAAATCAAGAATTGAACCAGACTTTCCTCTTTCACTGTAAACCTCAAAACCTCATTCTTTTCTCATTCCCTTCGGGAAATAGCTATACTTTTCACTTATTCAGACAATAATCAGTTAGGAAGCAGCCAATCTTCTATTTGCCCAGGACTTCATATAAACTATCCTTTATATGTCTCTATGGAAAAATATGTTTTGCCACATACAGCTCATCCTTGTGACTATATACAGTTTGAACTAATGAGAACTTTACTCAGGTGATTTTTCTTAACCCTCAGAGTATAAAATTGGCTGATATTCTGAATAAAATTGACTATTGCATGAGACTTTTAGTCTGCCCGCATTTATCAGCTCAGTTCTCCCGGGTCCCACCACCTCTAGAGTGCTGACAGAAGACCAGTTATAAACAATGATGTTCTAAAATGAAGACTTTGGGAAAGATGAAGACTGGAGAGATGGCTCAGCAGTCAAGAGAACTGGCTGCTTTTCCATAGATCTGGATTTGGTTCCCAATACCCCCATACAGAAGCTAAGAACTGTAATATCAGTCCCAAAGGATCTAACACCTCTTCTAATTTCCATGGCAAACTGCACTCATGTGGTATACAAGCACACATAGGCAAAACAGCCATACACATAAATTAAAAAGTAAATTTAAAAAAATAAAATAAAGATTGACTTTAGACAAAATAAATTATAGAACATAATACTAGACAATGCTCAGGGAGTAAACAGTAAGAATCTTTGGGGCAGGAAAAGATTAGAGAATGAGCCACAAATTTGAGCATCATTTCAGGTGGTCAGAATGGTGGAGCAGCGGAAAGACAAGTGATGGCAGCAAAACGTTACAATAGATCAAGAAGCTGCATTGTAGCATGTGCCTGCAATCCTATCACAAAGAAGGCTAAGGCAGAATAATTATGGATTCAAGGTCAGCTTAGAGTCATTGCTTCAAAAAGGAGGAATGGGAAGGGAAGGAAAAGAGGAAGTGGAGGAAGGAGGGAAATCAAAGTATATAATAAGATCAGACACTTGGGCACAGAACCAAGATGTGCCAATAAGGGAGGGAAAATGATGTAGAAGCCTTGGGAGAAGAAAGTAGGTCCAGAAATCCTCCTTTAAAGCCTTTTAAAATTAGCATATAAAAGAAAAAAAAAAAAAAAACAAGTGGGCAAAAAGACAAGCTGGTAACCAGCGTCAGACAGAACTACCCAATGGTACAAATGAAAGACACTCCAGTATGTCCAAGGGTGACCTTGACACATGCCTGAGTAGAGAGTTACTATGCTAGAGAGATATGCATGAAGTTATGTACAGAACCACGGGTAAAGGAAAAGCCTGCACTACACTAATGAGCCAAAAAGCCTTGGAAAAGCTAACAGAAAAACCAATTCTTTGTACACTGCACCCTTTGAGCTGCTGAAATCTATCCTTGGTTTGGCACACTCCCTCCCACATAGTAGTGTGATATATCATGATTTACTGTTTCTGTTTCAGCTACAAATGTGTGGCTGTGCTCACCTTGTTCAGGAAAAAAAGGACCTGGAACTCCTTTAGAAATGTGTATATGGATTATCAGGTGGTATTAAAAGATTTTTTTAAAAAGCAGCCATTCAAGAGATAAAGGAAAACACAGTACAAGGAAGACAAAAAAATAGGAGATCTTCAAAACATGAACAGTAGCCAGGTGTGGTAGCACACACCTTTGATCCCAGCAGCACTCAAGAGGCAGAGGCAGGTGGATCTCTTTCAGTCTGAGGCCAGTCTGGTCAACAAAATGGGTTCCAGAATAGCCAGGGTTATTACAGAGAAACCATGACTCAGAAAAACAAAAACAAATATGTTGGTGTAATGTTCTTTTGGAATATATACACCTTACCCTTGTTCATTCAAATGCTGATTTCTCCCCCGACTGTCTGGTTTCAATCCGGATATTGCATTGTGATACTTATTCTAAACATCCTGTCTCAACTTTGTGTAAACAGGCCAAAATAAAGCAACTAGCCACAATGTTGAGCAAGGAGAGGGGAGGAGCCAGAGGACAGGAAATGAGTGGGAGGAGAAAGGGAGAAAGAGAGAGAGAGCTAGGATAGCAGAGCTGGAGGACAGATCTTGGAACGATGCAGAGATGGACTGGACATAATATATCACTAAAAGCAAGTATAATGTGGGAAATCTGAATGTTAGGAAACAATGAGGGCTTGGAGGTTTAAGAGGGAGTAACTATTGCCCAGCATTGTGTTCTAGGTTAACTAAATAAACCCTGTCTCTGTGTGGTGATTTGGGTATACAGCTGTTTAGGACTAACAGCAACTTTACTAAAAGATAATCATTAGTAAATTTTAACAGCTATTAACAACACAAATACAACCCCCTCCCCCCCAAAAAAAAAATCAGGAGGCTGGAGAAATGTCTCAGCAGTTAACAGTAATGACTGCTCTTTCAAAGGATCCAAGTTCAATTCCCAGCATCCATACGGCAGCTCACAACTGGCTGAAACTTCAGTTCCAGGGTATCTGACTCCCTTACATAGATATACATCCAGGCAAAACAACAATGCACATAAAATAAAAATAAATTAATCATTAAAAAAAAAAATCCAAAACTCTGTAATGAACATCATAGCCAAGACAGAAATATCACTCAGTCGATTTTGTGGTCATGGAAAATCGGTTAACTATGCAGTGACTACCTTTGGGGATTAAAAGCTCTGTGTGCAAGTATTTGCAGACAAATGAGTTGACAGAAAATAGAAAAAAAAGCAAATGAAAACCACTACAACAAGGAACTGAAAGAAGTTTTCAACATTTCTTATGAGGTCTAATTCGATGACTGTAACACTTCAGATAGGATAGATTAACCTTGGGCATTAGCAATAACATTTTCATACCTCACAGTGCAGAAAGCTATCTGTTAATATGCAAAAAAAAATTCAGAGATTTAATGCTTCTAAAACTGTATTATGTAGATAGCAAATAACCTAAATCTGAAACTGCTTTTTTTTTTTTTTTTTTTTTTGTTACAACATGATTACCTTCGATGTAGAGAAAAAGTTGAGTACTTTTCTGGTTACAAAGTTAAATATAGGGCTAGAGAGACAGTTCAACTGTTAAGAGCACTGTTGCTCTTGCAGAGGACAGGGCTTTGGTGACTAGAACCTACTTCATGGTGGCTCACAACCATCTCTAACTCCAGTTTCCAGGGCATCTGATGCCCTCTTCTAATCTAATCTGTGCAGGCACCAGTCACACACTTGATCCACATACATACTTATATGGAGGCAAAACATATCAAATAAAAATGAATAAATGTAATTTTAAAAAGCAATGTTAAATATACAAAATAATTTTTATTTCTATCTTGTAGCAGCAAGTATCTGAATAAAAACTTTAAAACTTACATAAATATCCTCAAATAATACAATTTTTAATTTATGTGTATGTGTAATACAGGGGTGGGCACCTCTGCCACAAGATGTGTGTGAAGGTTTAAAAGACAACGTTGTGAAGCTGCTTTTCTCCTTCCTTCTTTATATGGATTCCAAGGATTGAACGAAAGTCACCAAGCTTATACAGAAAATGCCTTTACTTGCTAAGCCAACTCACCAAAATATGAGATTTTTAAAGTTAAATTTTAAATATAATCATTCATCACTATACTTGGAGGGCAGGAAATCACTTAATAAAGTTCTCTGCCCATTTCTATTCAAAATTCTTTGAAGAAAAGGAATGGCCTAAATAAGGTAAACCCATCTATGACACATCTATAGCTACCACCATACTTAACAGTGAAAACCTAAATTCTATTATCCTAAGATCAAACAAGTATGTCTACCCTCATCTACTCATTTGTAAGCAAACAGATCTATGTTTAGAGATTTAAAAAAGGTGCATTTTAAAATGATAAGCAGTTTCTACAATGTTTTTCTACATATTCACATTAAGTATGCATTATAGACTAACAATCCTAGTTAGCTCTACAGAACTCAAGCCAGTATTTCATGCTAAGGAGAATATAAATAAAAAGAGCATTTGGTTTTGGCAGCAGTTTCATCTGTGGACATCAAAGCAACTTTTAAACACATTAATTATGGACTTTTAATACTGGTACAGTGGACTCATGTTTATGCTTGTATTCTGTTAATAGTAAAAAGGATGGTGTAGAAAGTCCATAATTAAATACTATCTTGTATGACGTTCACCTTGCTTTCTCTCAATAATATGCAGTTAGTAAAACACCACAAAAAAAAGAAAGAAAGAAAGAAAGAAAGAAAGAAAGAAAGAAAGAAAGAAA
>NW_026585644.1:37950854-37963797 GCF_907164565.1 Psammomys obesus
AAAGAAAGAAAGAAAGAAAGAAAGAAAGAAAGAAAGAAAGAAAGAAAGAAAGAAAGAAAAGAAAAAAGTTAAAATCACTACTAGTGGAACTGGAGAAGTTGTTTGTTCTTGCCAACACCCATACACGTAAAATTATTTTAAAAAAAAGACAATCAACCAGTATTAACAGTAAGTTCTTTATCTTCTTACTGTTTGGTTTTTTATTTGTTCCTTTTTAGTTGTTTGCTTTCTGTTTGTTTCCCTAGCTGTCCTGGAACTTGCTCTGTAGACCAGGATGGCCTGTCTGCCTGTCTCTGCCTTCTGTGTACTAGGATTAAAGACATGTGCCATCACCACCCAAGCCCTATCTCTACACTGTTAATACAACACTTTCTGATGTTCATTTTCCTGCAAACAAACAAGGACACCAGGGAAAAGCAATTGGACTCCTTAATTAGTAGCTGCTGGACTCTCCCTGGCTACCCCGGCTGTCTTGGAAAAAAGACTATTAGTCTAACAGCCAGCTGGACTACTCTTTTGCCAGCACCAGCCATCCTGAACAAGCCATGGATAACTTGAGACAAATACAAAGACTGCAGCTGACGGCCCTGGCTCCTGAAGGCACAGCCCCAACCAGAACTGTGTGAAACAGTTTGCACCAAATTTTTCCTTTCACAATCCTGAATGAAATCCAGACAACCTTGAAATCATTTCCACTTTGTCCAAAGGGAAGCGAAGCACTTCCCCCTCACAGAGGAACAATGAGAGAAGAAAGCCATGATTAGTCCAACTCAATGACTATGATGAGTAAGTACTAAAGATAATGTTAAAAATTAGCTCAAACAAGTGGCTGTGAATGGTCCAAAGCAAATGGCTATGATGGGTCCAAGCACCCCATCTGGGGCTAGATAAGGCTAGTCAGGATCACTGACTAGTGAGTGAGCTAGCTTGGAGACAGTACTGCTTCCCCTGAAATTGCAGCATTAGGCTCAATAAAATGATTCTCTAGATGGTCTTTTCTTGCCCACTTCCAGTAGTCTGGCTGAAATGGTCCAAAGAGGGAAGCTGGAGAAGGAGAGAAGAAGTAGCAATCGCAGGAATAGAAGAGAGCAGCAGTGAGCTAAGAGCAGAAGCAGCAAAATGCAGTGGTAGTGTCAACTGAAAGCCTGACAAATGAAGAGGCTTAAACAGCTAAAGAAGCAACTGGAGTCCTGTATTAGTGGCAGTCCTGGCGGTATGATTTTGGCTCCAGTGTCCCAGCTTCTAAGTATCTCCCTCCCAAACAGCCCAGCTCACCCCCAGGCTCAAGTTCATAAGCAAACTACTCCCAAATAGCCCAGCTTGCACCAGGGGTGGGGGGGGGGAGGCACATGGCACACAGCTGCCTGACCCACTGAAGAAGTAACTGAACAAACAGTTAAAATGGACAGGAAAGAAAGAAGAGAAGCAGAAAGAGAGAAATAAATGAAAAGAGAAAATAAGCATAAGGATAAAAGGTGTGTGGAACTAGTGAACAGATGCTGCAAGTTATCAGATTTCCAAGTCTTCATGGCCCAGGCTGAGGGGATGTACCAATGAGCACTAAAGGGTTACCGGGACTATAACATTTACAGGGCTAAATACCTAGAGACTGCATGAGGACTTTAATTCTAGAGGGTTCCTCTTGCTGTTGCTTCTACTTCCTTACTGCCATACCTTGCAGATGCCAACTATCAATGCAAACAAAGCTGTTTAGAGACCAGCAACTGAAGAGTTTCCCTTTGCCTATACACAACTTTTATCTGGATTGAGCAAAATATTCCTCAGCCAGCTACTGGTGACTATTTCCTTATGAAGAGGAAGACTGGTGATATAGATAATGTCCTTGCTTGGCAAACACAAGATCTTGAATTCAATTGCCCAGCACCACAAAATTCAACAATTAAGTAACAATCATAACTAAGCAGTCAGGTGTGATAGCTCAAACTTAGAACATTGGTACCTGAGAGCTGACAAAGGAAGAGCATTCCAAAGTCAAGGCCAGCCTGGGTTATCAGCCAGACTACAAAACTACAGAAGTGGGGGGGGGGGGGGAGTAAAATCTCAACATAAAGGGCTGGGAAGCTAGCTCAGTGATTCAAGTGCTTGCTCTTCCTGCAAAGGACTAGACCTGGATTCTCAGCACCCAGGTTAGATGGATCACAGCCACCAAAAACTCGAACTGTAGGGGATCTGATGCCCTCCTCTGGCCTCCACAAGCACCAGCATTCACATGTGCATATCCTCACACAAATAATTTAAACTAAGTATTTTTTAAAATCTCAATTTAAACTTCAATAACTGTCACATCCAGAAAATTTCAGAAAAGGACCAATTTTTAAAGTCTACTAAGTAAAAAGTGAGCTAAACAAATACTATGAACAAGGCATCAAATACAAAACCAAGCTAAGTACTTTTTTTTAACTGGCATTCAATTTGGAGTGCTAAAAACATAACAAGGAAAAACACTAAAAGTGGGATGTAAGGCAGACTACAAAGGCACAGGGGAAAAAGAGGCAAACTACAAGATCGCTAGAGGCTGATGCAATTTAAAAACCACCCAAAGTGCCAGGGACCAGGCCAACAAGATGCTAGCCTAACAAGACTGCTGCTCCCACCATGAACCTGATGGCATGGCATATCTGGATAACTTCATAGAAGGAAGAGAAATGAAGGTAAACACTATTCTTGGGGAAATCCCCCCCCCTTTCCTAGAATTCCACACACCCCCTTCTAATTAACCTAAGTAAAGGCACACCTCCATTTAACCATGTCCATGATGACCTATACCAAATCCCAAGGATAGAGCTCTCTAGTCAAGGTCTCTCAAAAGCAAAGAAACAAGAATTTCAGCACAATTAACTAATTAAGGCCTTTCTCCCTTTTCAGCTACAAAACTTCAAGTTTTTAGTAATCGCAACAAGATATCCAATTTATAAGCAAAGGTTTTTAACTTATCAAATTCTAATTTCACTTATGGTATCTCTAGAGCCACCTTTAAACATATTTTTTTAAAGGAAAAGGAGGCCAGGGAAATGGCTCAGTAGGAGAAGGTGCTTGTCAGCAAGCCTGACCAACTGAGTCTAATCCCATATGGTTAAAAAGAGAGAATCAACTCATAAAAGGTCTCCTGATTTCCAAATACATTGCCATGGCATGCATGCACCCATATAGATAGATAGACAGACAGACAGACAGACAGACAGACAGACAGATAGATAGATAGATGCATAAATACATAAATGGATAAATAAATAAATGTGATTTTAGAGAGGAGGTTGGGGCACAGACTATTATTTCTCCACTGAAGTTGAACCAAGGGAGCCTGGGGAGCCTTAAAAAGGCATGTGAATGCCTTACCAGTTAGGCCTACAATGTGCTCAGAACTGACCTGTCTCAGAACTGGACAGATGGCTGTGTGGTTTAAAGCGTTTGCTGTTATTACTGAGGGCAAGTTCCCAGCACCTATGCCAGCCATCTGTAAATCCAGTTCCAGGGGATCCTATGCCCTCTCAGGCCTCTGTAGGAACTTTACACATGTGATAAACTTACATACATGCAAGCTAAATACTCACACACAACATTCTTATGATTTAAAAAAAAAAATTAACCAGTCTCAATAAAGACTGTACTTCAGTCTCCATTCATTTCCTGCTGAAGACCCTTAAAATACCACTGGTGAAGGCATTCTTCCCTTGGAAGTTCTTCCATTCTCGTTTCTTTCTCCCTTGTCCTACATTTGCTCTGCTCACTCCTTGTCCAAATTCTTCTTGACTAGGACATGAATGTGGAAGTTGGGGGGGGGGCAGTTATGTGGCCACTGATCACCCATCACCCTAGCTTCCCAGTTAAGCTCACCAAGAACTGAGAAAAGCCCATCATTCTTAACAAAGGCAGACAGATGTGTCTTACTTTCCCCTATTACTATTCCCATTATTAGGAAGCATAATCTTATTTAGCATATCTTTCTTTCTGAGTACCTCTTTCTCCTTAGCCATCATACATAAGACCATATCATAGAATTTTTAATAAAATCTCCAAGTCTGCTTCATTATATTGGCTAGTCCTGAAATTCTTTTTAGCATTAAAGCCAAAATTCAGGGCTGGAGAGATGGCACAGTGATTAAGAGGCTCTTCCAAAGGAGCCGGGTTCAAGTCCCAGTGTGTAGCAGCTAACAACTGTCTGTAACTCCAGTTCCAGGGATTCTGACACCTTCATACCAATGCAAAGAGAATACAATTAAATAAATTATATTTTTTAAAAGCCAAATTTCAGTTTTGTATAAACTGAGGTCCCAAAGATTAAGGAACTTCTCAGGCTGCAATGGTTAACAGCATGGGGTTGTGTCTCTGACTCCTTATGTTTAACAAAATAAAATAACAAAAATATATGATTTCTCTCAAGGGTATGTAGCTAACAAATGACAATTATGTAATGTCAAGCAATGTCAGTCTGACTCTGAACTGTTGTACAGCTACTTAATAACAATGACTACGAAGCAAGCAATCCAGGTTCTAGTCCTTGCCCACTAAGCAGTTCAGTAATTTTATGTTATAATTTGTTAAGAGGCAGAATTGTTTAGGTTGATACTGGGAGCAGGGGACATGTACTAAAGTTCCATTAAAGAACTTAGTAAGATTAAATCTCTCTAGCCTGAGCAGAGATTAGAGATCTACCGTTCAAAGCTACTGAAAAATAAGTGATAATCCAATGAGACAGTCAATCACCTAACCAAAGGACCAGTCCTCAGGAAGGTAGGAGCACCCCTTAAGAACATGGACTTGGGGCCTGCAGAGATGGCTCAATGGTTAAGAGCACTGGTTGCTCTTCCTGAGGACCCGGATTCAATTCTCAGCACCCACATGGCAGCTCACAACTGTCTATAACTGGTAGATCCATCCGACTCCCTCACACAGATATATATGTATGGCAAACACCAAATGTACACAAAAATAAATATATTTTAAAAAAATGAACGTGGGCTCACCTTAAGCTCTGCTAAAAAAAGATAAGTACAATAATTATCCCTTTAATGAGATAGTGTACTTCTTCCTTCCAGAATTCCTGCCCCCTAGTTCAGTCCCTGCAAAGCACCAAAAGGTTTGGCTGGGTTTACCTACCTTTCTGAACATGTAACTCTTCCTTTTTCTTTCTTCTGTCTTCAGTATTTTTTTTTTAATTTTTATTAGTTCCTTGACAATTTTGCAACAATGTGTCTTGATCTTATTCACCCCCTCTCCCACAGCTCTTCCCAGATTCAACTCTTCTTCCTTCCTCATCTACAGAACTTTGTGGCTGTGCGTGTATATGTGTGTGTGTGCGTGTGTATGTGGACTGTGTGCTTGTCATGCTTACCAGAAGAGGATGTCTGAACCCTGGAAATGGAGTTACAGCTATAAGCCATTATAAAGGTACTAGCACCAAACCTCAGACCTCTGCAGAAACATCAAGTGTTCTTAACTACTGAGCCATCTTTTCAGCCCAATATTCTGTCTCTTTCTTTTGGATGCTAGTCAGACCCCTAGGATGTTTTTTGTTGTTGTTGTTTTCTTAGACTTTGGCTTCTTACTCTTTCTCTAAAGCTCCTCTTCCTCACCACGGCTAATCTCCCTGAAAACTCAACTCAAATACTACGTAGCCTTTTCCCCATTGTCTTCTTCCTGACAGCTGATGAGATTTATAGCTTGCCTATCCTACTGTTTCTCTTTAAACTCTTATAAAAACTGTCCTTAAGCTTCCATGTGACTCTATTTCAAGTTATTTTATTAATGAAATTAAGAATACAGATTGGGCTGGAAAGATGGCTCAGAGGTTAAGAACACTGGCTGTTCTCCCTAAGGGTCCTGAGTTTAATTCCCAGCAACCACATGGTGGCTCATAACCATCTATAAAGAGATCTGGTGTGATGGCACACATCTTTACTCCCAGTACTTGGGAGGCAGAAGTAGGTGAGTCTGTGTAAGTTCAAGGCTAGCAAGTTATAGGACAGCCAGGACTATGTAGAGAGACCTTGTCTCAAAAAAAAAAAAAAGCCTAAAAAGATGGCTCAGCAGTTAAAGAATATGTTCTGCTCTTCTAGAGGGCTAGAATTTACTTTCCAGCATATACATCAGGTAGCTCACAACCACTTATAACTCCAGAAGATCCAATGCTTTCTTCTGGCTTTTAGGCATCTGTGCTCCTGTGTCCATAAACACATACATAAAAATAATCTTAAAAAAAAAAATACTGATAACAATAGCAGCAGAAAGACCCATTGCTATAAAATGAAGTGTACCCCATAACATGGAGCATGTAGGCAGACCAGCTTCATCCTTTGTAACAACTATACCGTATCTGTGATGTGGCCCATGCCGAGCAGGTTGAGCAAGGCATTTTACAGTAATAAAAAGAACATTGTTTTTGAATAGAGTGAAGGACCAGAGACTAGAAAAGTGCTTCCTGAGACACATTACCAGGGGAGGGGCTGCGAGGTGTTTCATCCCTGTTTGTTTTTTGGACAGGTGGCTGGTATCCACAAGAAAATGGCTCGCACCATCGGCATCTCTGTGGACCCAAGGAGGCAAAACAAGTCCACGGAGTCACTACAGGCCAACGTGCAGCGCCTGAAGGAGTACCGCTCCAAGCTCATACTTTTCCCCAGGAAGCCTTCTGCTCCCAAGAAGGGAGATAGTTCTGTAAGTGCAGTGGGTCTAGCGGGATGCTGAAGGTTTGCCTCAGTGTAGAGAAGTCTGGGTCTGGATCTAGCCCTGCCAAGTCGTTCTCCAAAACACCTCAGCAGTGTGAGATGACAGGATTGACGTATGGAGATCAATGCTGTGATGTCTCTGCTTCCCTGTATTTCTAAGGTTGGAAGCTGTTGACTTGGGTCCTGACTTGCTGTTCTAGAGCGTTTGCCCCTGAATGATAAATAAATAAATCTTTAAAAAAATACAAAGATAGGATCCTGATTTTCTTGGCATCATCTAGCATCCCAGATGGGACTCTAGGTCTGGATCCCCTCCTTTCTCTACTTGTAACTGTCACTTTGAATAAACTTTAGTACTGCTTAACTTTCAAAACTTCCTGCCTTTTAATTCAATCAATGGAGAAAATGAATCCAATCCTGCATCTCTAGACAGTATCAACATGAAACTGGAAGTATTCTACTTGTGTGCATATACGCATATATCCTCTGGATAATCCCATGTACTGTTACTAGGAGGGCTGCTGACGTGACCTAACTGGATTCTGACCACATCCTAATCTTATTTAACTCAGATGTCAAACATCTGTAGGCTAGTTCTTTCTCAGGTAGACTTGTCACAATTGCTTAGACTAAAATGAAGCCCAGACTGCCTGCCAGACCACCTCTAACTTCATTTTAACTCCATCTTCATGTTAAAGCACACAGCCACCCACTGTCATGACAGCTGACAACTGCCAGGGCAACCACTGCAAAAAGAAAGAAAAAGAAAAAAAAAAAAAAAAAAAAAAAAAAAACAGAAAGGAGTTGGCACCTGTACCCCTGGAAAATTCCCAACCTTTCCAGAAAAAAAAAAAAAAAAATTCCTGTTTATTAACCTATACCTCCCCTTCATTTTTCACTCAGCATTTATATCCTCTCAACCCCCAAGGGCAGAAATTTTGATCTGCAAATTTATCACCCACTTCATGGTCAAGAATAAAAGTCTACTTCCTTATGCACTTGGTGCCCAGTTAGGTTACTGATTCCACAATTTTGAGAGGGAAATAAAAGGACTCATTTTGAAGGCAAAATTGGTTAACACATGCTACCCTCAAGCTGTATTAGAAAGTAAGAAATGTCAACAGGCTGTACATATAGGGCAGGAAAAACTAGCTTAAAGTGAGAAATGATATAACATTACCACTTAAGACAAATTAATGATTTTCATGGGAAAAATCCTGAAACAATCATACTGAAGTACAGCTTTTTATTTGTTTATTTATTTACTTATGAAATTATTGATTTTATAGTTTTATCATGAAAAGATACAAAAGAATATTTCCTGAATTTACTACACTTTGATTTTTTTTTTAAAGTAAAAATCATAGTTGTACAGGACAGTGGTGGTGCATGCAACTTTAATCCCAGCACTTGGGAGGCAGAGGCAGGCAGGTCTCTTTGAGTTTGTGGACAGTCAGGTCTACAGAGAGAGTTCCAGGACAGCCAGAGATACAAAGAAAAACCCTGTCTCAAAAACACAAAAAAACAATCAAGAGTGGCTTAGGAAAATGGTAAATTATCTATCTGTGACAGAGAATGTACAAAATGAGTCCAGTACCTAGTTAAATGGAAATGACAGCTAATTTTATACATAAATACAGGCCACACTGTATCCCGCATTTGATCAAATATTATTCAGAATCAGTCTGTAAGGGTGTTTCTAGATGAGGTTAACATTTAAAACGCTCTACCTAAAAAGTGAGTGCCTCATCCAATTAGGTCTGAATAGAACAGTGTTTCTCAACCTGTGAGTCCCAACACCTTAGGGAACAACATATCAGATAGTCTACATATAAGATATTTATATTATAATGCATAACAATAGCAAAATTACAGTTATAAAAAAATAAATTTTATGGTTGGGGTCAGTACAACATGAGGAACTGTGCTAAAGTATTACATTAGGAATGTTAAGAACCAGTGAAATAGAACAAAAAGTTGATCTTTCTCAAAGCAGAGAGAATTCTCTAACATAAGCGTGAAAGGGCTAAAACATCATATTTTTCCTGCCTTCTTCACATTCAAACTTAAACCATGGATCTTCCTAACCTGAGTTAAACTATCTTCGGACTAGATGGGCTCTCCTGGGCTCTTCTAGTTTCACTGACTCAGGCTAGAACAATACCATTGGCTATTCTGGGTATCCAGCTGGCTGACTATAGATCTCAGGAGCTGCCAGCCTCCAAAGTTATATGAGCCAACAATTTCTCTCAACTCTATACAAAATCTCTCTTTCACACACACACACACACACACACACACACACACACACACACACACACACCACTGGTGAGCTGTTTTTATCTTTTCTCTTTTTTAATTATTTTATTTTTATTAATTACAGTTTATTCACTTTGTATCCCCTTCCCTCCTCCCTTTCCCAATCCCACCCTCCCTCTTCCCCACCTGATCCCTCTCCCAGTCCACTGATAAGGGAACTTTTCCTCCCCTTCCCTCTGATCCTAATCTATCAGGTCTCATCAGGAGTGGCTGCATTGTCTTTTTCTGTGGCCTAGTAAGGCTGCTCTTCCCTCAAGGGGAGGTGATCAAAGAGCAGGCCAATCAGTTCCTGTCAGAGACAGGCCCTGTCTCCATTACTATGGAGCCCACTTGGATACTGAGCTGCTATAGGCTACCTCTGTGCAGGGGTTCCAGGCCATCTCCATGAGCGGTCCTTGGCTGGAGTATAAGTTTCAGAAAAGACCCCTGTGCTCAGACTAGATGCCCCTCAGTTGAGAAATGGATACAGAAATTGTGGTACATCTACACTATGGAATATTACTCAGAGATAAAAAACAAGGAAATCATGAAATTTGCAGGTAAATGGTGGGAACTGGAAAAGATCTTGAGTGAGGTATCCCAGAAGAAGAAAGACACACATGGTATATACTCACTCATAAGTGGATATTAAACATATAATACAGGATAAACATACTGAAATCTGTGCACCTAAGGAAGCTAATCAGGAAGGAGGACTCTGGCTAAGATGCTCAATCCCCATTCAGAAAGGCAAAGAGGATGGACATCAGGGGAGGGAGAAAACAGGGAACGGGACAGGACTCTACCACAGAGGGCCTCTGAAAGGCTCTACCCTGCAGGGTATCGAGGCAAATGCTAAGACTCAGAGCCAAACTTTGGGCAGAGTGCAGGGAATCTTATGAAAGAAGTGGGAGATAGTAAGACCTGGAGAGGACAGGAGCTCCACAAGAACAGCAACAGATCCAAAAACTCTGAGCTCTGTTTTTAAAACTCTTTTAGGGCTCTACCAATCTCCATCAAGCAGACACAGCCAGCAGTCTTCTTGAAGCCACTGAACCCTTAAGTATTTTTCCCCATCTGTCTCCTCCAAACCGCTACACCATCCGTCTCTCTGGTCTCTCCAAACTGCCACATGCTACATGCCAACACCACATGCAACAGCTTCTCTTTCTGGGCTCTCATACTTATATTCTCCAGAGTCATAGACCACACCCCTCTCCTCGCTGAACATGGAAGGCCATTACCAGCTGGCAAAAGCCATGATCCACACAAGACAACAGGTGTAGACAAACTATAGCCCAACTAAAATCCCACACTAGGGATTAAAACAAAAACAGGCAGACCATGTGTGATGACTTGAATGAGATGTTCTCCAGTCTTGTGCATTTAAATACTTAATCTCCAGTTGGTAGCATTGTTTGGGTAGGTCTCAATACAACACTGATGGCGTAAGTATGTCACTGGGGGCAAACTTTAATGTTTCCAAAGCTGTAAGACATTACCAATTCACTCTCTCTGCAGCTTGCCTGCTGCTGTCCAACATGTAAGCTCTCAGCTTGCTGCTCCAATCACTATGCCTGCCTACTATTACACTTCACCACCACCTTACTGATAGACTCTTATGCCCCTGGAACCATAAGTTCAAATAAGTCCTTCTGTAAGTTACTTTGGCCACACTGTTTTATCACAGCAACAGGAAAGTAACCAAAACATTATGTCTCTCAAGATAGAGTGTAAAATTTTGTTACCTACATTTCAAATTTAGAAAATATAATTCTAAACTGTAAAAAAACTTAATTTTCAAAATAAAGGGCCAAGTATGGTGACACGGGTAGGAGAATCAGGAGCACAAGGCCATAGAGAAGCTCAGGCTAGCCTGGGCTGTAAAACTCATCTTAAGAGAAAAAAATAAGAATTTATTATCAATTATCAAAAATTGACTAAGTATAAATATACAAAATATCCCCCAAGACTCAGCATTAAACTTTACTAGGATCACAAATTGCCTAAATAATTGTGCTTATCAACATAAAATACAGCCTCTTCCTTATGGGGTAGTGAGGGGCCTGGGGTGTGAGACAGGGATTCTCTGTGTAGCCCTAGCTGTCTTGGAATTGATGATATGCACATCAGGCTGGCCTGGATCTCAAGGACTTGCCTGTCTCTGCCTCTTGAGTACTGGGATTAAAGGCTTTGAGCAGCCACACCCATCTCCTTTTAAAGTTCTTATGCTTCATTTCACAATAAAAGTAAACACCAGAATCTTTCACAGGAACTTACATTTTGAATCTGGGTACAGCACTCAGGAAAGCTGTGGCAGAAGGACTACATGATAAGACATGCCTCAATCAATGATTTAAAAAACAAGTATATCACAAAAAGATGGCCTGAACCCCAAGAAGATCCAATTTTTAGGCTGACCCGCAGCCAATAAAAAAAAAAAAAAAAAAAAAAAAAAAAAAACAGCTTCAGCAGGAAAACTCTTACTCAAAGTAGAAGTAAGACAAGATAAGTCAGTGTCCAACAGGCTCTCATTTGCCTTCATCATACAATTTTAAACTGGTCAACATCAATTCAAAAGCAGCAAAAACTAAAAATCATGTCATGTCAAAGCATTACAGCAAAACTATCCATCAGAGTCACCTCTAGAACTTTATAAAAATTATACAAGCTCAGAATCCAAATACTGGAGAAGTTCAACTGACCCAGCAGCCCTGACATCAGGACCATGGACTACTCTTCAGACAGCCTATCTGCAGCGAGAAGCACTTCATTAGTGGAGTACTTAAGGCTTCCCAGCTTCCTGAATGACTGCCCTTTTCCTCAACCACACTGCCTGACAGACACCTAGCTATGCAGCGGCTAAAAATTCTGTGTTCCTTACTTAACCACAACTCTATTATTTAAGGTAACCTATCTCTCTGACGTGATGATACTCTCAACATTAAAGTATCCCTCACAGTGTTATTCCATGTATCCAGATGTTAAAAACAATCACTTGACAGATGTGATTTCTAGCAATACTTAGCCTAATTTTCTAAAATACTGTTACCAGGCAATCTTGTATTCAAACTTCAAATATTTTTATCTTGCAAAGCCACAAGCAAAAGCCAAGAGAAAAGCATCTATATTGACAAAAAAAAATCTACAATGGGAAACTCACTCTCAGGAATATTCTCAAGTATTCAATTTCACCCAATTCTAACAAATTTGCTCTCCAAACACACAACAGATGAATCAATTCAGAAGAGAGAGATTGTTAGAAGAAGCAGAAGAAGAGGAAGAAGAAAAGAAAGAAAAAAGAATTCCAAACACAAAAATTTATTTTGTTGCTATCAATAAAAATGGAAAGAAGGGTCCTGCCCATGTAAGACAGGATCCCTACCAAAGGGCTATACCACTCCAAAATCCTTTAAATACGCAGATTTTGCATTTCTCAAACCTAAGGAATCTAATTCATCAAAAAAGACCTCATACGAATACAAGCTAAACAAACAAACAAACAAACAAATCCTAATAGTGTTTCTGAATATTCCAGAACCAATTCAAAGACTAGAATACGGAAATGGAAAAGACTATAACTTTATATAGCACAGAAACATGGAAAAAAAATCACTCCTAACTTCACCAAGTCTATATTTGTATCTCCAAAATATTAAGTCAATTTGCCTATATAGTACTTATTCCCAAAATCTAGAAGTCCAATCTAATCATGAGAAGGGGGAAACAGAGAATGTCCTCCAACATTTTAAAATACTTGACAATGATTCTTAAAAAATTACTCAGGCAAGACAATACATGCCTGTCACCCCAGCAGTGAGGTAGCTGAGATAAAAGGATCATGATTCAAGACCAACCTGAGGTGCGTTTAAAATCCTAGTCTGGCCTTGTATATATGATGAGATACTGTCTCACACACACACACACACACACACACACACACACACACACACACACAC
>NW_026585644.1:37963807-37987284 GCF_907164565.1 Psammomys obesus
CACACACACACACACACACACACACACACACACACACACACACACACCTCCAAAGTGTCTCAGTCATAAAAAACAAAAAGATTACTGACCAGGTAAGAAGAGACTAAAGACCTAAGTATTAATGCAGTGTGGTGTCTGGGTCAGATTCTAGAACAGAAGAACTAAGTATAAAAGCTGGCGAGATCAAAGGATCAAGTTAATAATACCATTTTTAATATTTGTTTTATTATTTTGTATGTGTATATTGGTGCCCATGCAAGTCAGAAGAGGGCATCAGATCCCTGGGGACTGAAGTTACAAAATGATTGTGAGCCTCCATGTGGGTGCTGGGAATCAAACATGGGTTCTTTGGCAAGAACAAGTGCTCTTACTTACTAAACAAACTCTCCAGGATGATACAAAAAATACATATATATATAAATATATGTATATAGATACTAAGATTAGGAAATAGTAATAAACATGACCAGCTCAAAATTCTAGGGCCATTTAGAATGAGAACAAATATCACCAAACACATCCTGTAACATGTACAAGCCCATACATATATACTTTAATATGAATAAATGTAAAAAAAGTTAACGACAAATGTAGTAATTTTCTACAGTAGTGATCAAAAACTTACTTCTTACATACATATAAATAAATAGCAATGGTTTCGATCTTATTAATTTACATGCTTATTTTTGCCCAGAAATTAGTACTCTTTTTTAAATTTATTTATACTTTTATTAATTATAGTTTATTCACTTTGTATCACAGCTGTAGCACCCTCCTTCATCCCCTCCTACTCTTCTTCTCCCATGTCCTTCCCCCAGTCCACTGATAGGGGAGGTCCTCCTCCCCTTCCATCTGACCCTAGCCTATCAGGTCTCATCAGGCCTGGCTGCATTGTCTTCCTCTGTGACCTGGTAAGGCTGCTCCCCGCTCAGGGGGAGGTGATCAAAGGGCCAGCCATTGAGTTCTTGTCAGAAACAGTCTCTGTTCCCATTACTAGGGAACACACTTGGACACTGAGCTGCCATGGGCTACATCTGTGTAGAGGTTCTAGGTTATCTCCATGCATGTTCCTTGGGTAGAATATCAATCTGGACCCCTGGGCCCAGATATTTTGGTTCTGTTGCTCTCCTTGTGGAGCTCCTGTCCCCTCCAGGTGTTTCTGTTTCTCCCTTCTTTCATAAGATTCTCTGCACTCTGCCCACCAAAGTTTGGTTATGAGTCTCAGCATCTGCTTTGATATCCTGCAGGATAGAGTCTTTCAGAGGCCCACTGTGGTAGGCTCCTGTCCTGTTCCCTGTTTTCTCCTTCTTCCAATGTCCATCCTTCCCCCCCACCTTAGGTAATAAACATTTATTCTGGTGAGCCGGTTGCTGGTGGCACACACCTTTAATCCTAGCACTTAGGAGGCAGAGGCAGGTGGATCTCTGAGTTCAAACCCAGCTTAGTCTACAGAGGTAGTTCCAGGACAGCCAAGGCTATACAGAAAAACCTCAAAAAAAAAAAAAGTTTATTCTGAAACATTTTGAGTAACCATGGCCTGGGAACTCTGATTTAGGCTACCCAAATCCCAATGTACCAGGGCGGAAGTAGTTTCAATAAGTTTTATAGTTTTATACAACAAAGAAGGTCATAAATCAAGGCAAGTTTAAAATAGTTGGAAACAACAGAGAAGCAGTTACAGCAAGATGGGAGCTTTTTTTATAAGCCTAAGATGCTGATGACATTCTTAGCTTTTGGGATGATGGAACTAGTAGTCTTCTAAGTTAACAGATTCCAAAAGGTTCTTATCTATTAGACACAAAATGTTAGAAATTAGTATTCTTTATTACACTGCTTTTAACACATTTAGAATCATGCTTATTCAGATATTAATACAAAGCTTCATATTCTGGAAGTGATGTTTTAGACCAGAAATGCCAATGTACAAGTAATGCTGAACTTGTAACTTAGAAAAACCAAAATTACTAAAGTCTTTAATTATTAGTAAATGTAACTGTTGCTTTTATTGATATCCAGACATTTTGAATGTTAGAAACACAAAACTGATAGTTGTGGTGTCACCTTTGAGCTACCAAAAACATTTTCTTTCAAACATTCTCTTTACTCATATAAACCTATTAAACAGATTTCGCAAAAGCCTCTGATACGGCAGTGCTGTTTATAGTTATTCAAATGTCAGTTGTCAAGACAAGTGAGTCTATGTTCCCATGCAGGTAAATTCTAAAAGAAGCAAACAGACAGCAAGTAAATACCTCAAGTTATAAATGTCATTAAAAAAGAAAACAAGCTGGGTGAGGTGGTGCATGCCTATGATCCCAGCACTCTGGGAGGCAGAGGCAGGCGGATCTGAGTTCAATGCCAGCCTGATCTACAAAGTGAGTCCAGGACAGCAAAGGCTACGCAGAGGAAACCCGGGGGGGGGGGGGGGGAGGGGACACTATTTGTCTCATTGCTATTCTGTATGCAGTAGAGAAAAGGTAACTACTTCCAAAAAGTAAAGAAGTTTTGTTAGTTGGTTGGGGTTTTTTGTTTGTTTGTTTGTTTGTTTGTTTGTTTACTTGGTTGGTTAGTTGGTTTTTCTGAAACAAGGTTTCTCTGTGTGTAGCCTTGGCTGTCCTGGAACTCATGCTGTAGACCAGGCTGGCCTTAAACTCACAGAGATCCTCCTGCCTCTGCCTCTGCCTCTGCCTCTGCCTCTGCCTCTGCCTCTGCCTCTGCCTCTGCCTCTGCCTCTGCCTCTGCCTCTGCCTCCCATATGCTAGGATTAAAGATGTACACTACATAATAATGACTACAGCGCTACAGGAAACACTCTGTTTAAAAAAACAACAACAAAAGCAGCAGCAGCTAAGAAACATATCAAAATCAGGTGTGACATAAATTACTCTTCCCAATAGCGCCCTTGAGAATTATACCAAAATAAGTCATTGTAATTAATGGAAGGGATATGAAGTAACTTGCACAGGATATGCTGAGCAAGGAGGTGTAGATAAATTAAAACTGATAACCATACGCTGCAGAGGTAGCTCAGCCATTAGAAACACAGCTCTTCAAGAGGACCCAAATTTGGTTCCTAGCACCAACATCAGGCAGCTCACTGGTAGTGCCAGTAACCCCAGTTCAGGAAAACCAACATATTCATGTGCATATACCCACACACAGATACACATATTTAAAAAAAAAAAAAGCTGGTAACCACTACAATACAGAGTTTCAGCCAGGTATTGTGGTGCAATCCTTTAATCCCAGCACTTAAGAGGTAGAGGCAGGCAAATCTCTGTGAGGTGGAGGCCAGCCTCCTGTGAGTTCCAGGACAGACAAAACTATGTAAACAGGCCCTGTCTTCTTTAAAAAATTAAAACTAAAAAAAGAGTTCTAAAGGCTCAGTGGTAACATGCTTGCCTGTGCAGTAGTTTGCATGAGAAATGTCCCCCATATACTCACATATATCAACACTTGAGCCCCTGGTTATGGTGCTGCTTGAGAGGTTATGGGACCCTTAGAAGCTGTAGCCTTGCCAGAGGAAGCATGTCACCAGGGGTCGGTTTTTAGAGTATACAGCCTCACCCCATTTCCAGTTCTCTCTCTGCTTCCTATCTAATGTTCAGTCTCCTCCTGCTATAATGTCAAACCCCATCATTATAATTTCTCCCTCTGAACCCATAAATTCTTTCCTAAGTTGATTTTGTTCATGGTATTTTATGACAACCAACAAAAAGTAACTAATATAGCTGGCATGGACAAGGCCGTAGATCCAATCCTTAGCACTCAAGAAAGAAAATGTTGAGCATAGCGACACACTTTTGTAATCCCGGCACTCAAGAAGCTGAGGCAGGAAGATTACCAGAGTTCAAGGCTGATGGCCAGCCTGAATTACACAGCAAAGACTTGTATAAAAAGCTTTGGCTTTTTTTTTTTCTTCAGTGATGGAGATTCAATCCTGTGTCATGCTGGATGAGTGTTCTATCACTGAAGCACGCCCCTAACCTCTTTTTTCCTTTTACGTAACTGCCAAGAAGTAGTAAGGATTTTTAAAGTCCCCAAATAACTTCTCTTAGGAATCCCGAAGACCCTTTCAGAAAGTACAACTTTCATAATAATACTTAATTACAAATCTTGTGTAATATTGAAACATTAATTGCTGTCTTTACTAGATTGGTATTGCCCTGATGTTTCTCAACAACACTGGAGAACATCTGAAGTTCAGACATCCTATTAGAAGGAACAAAAACACATAATAGCACTTATTACATCTTTCACCTCCACACCTTCAACTAAAGTTTCATATAGGAAATGTCCTTGATAAAGCTGTCCTACACAACACATCTCAATCCTTGGGTGCATAGCATTTCAAATTCTACATACTAAAATAGGAGATAGCTATGTTAGGGAAGGGCATGACTGAGCTGCAAGGGAACTAGCCATTTACAAACAGAACACCATTTTTCTCTAAGGAACAACTGACAAATGATGGTTACTTAATCTTGGGTATTTGGCAGACATGTCCTTGAAAATGAACAATGAACCTGTCACATCAAGGGAAAAGCTGACAATATTTATTGCTAAATTATACATTTTAGCTTTTAAATTTTTCAAAACTTTACTTCTACCACTATGGATTTAACAGCTTCCCAAGTCAAAAAATGTTCTGAAGAGAATGTAATATTAAAAAGAGCAATCCTTTGACAATGAACAATGAAATTTATAAACAATTGGGAGATCTTGTAATTCAAGGAATAACTATTTTCCAACTGACCAATGTATGGTGTTTAAAAAAAATCCTGGAGAGATGAAAGATTAATTCAAAATAGAAGGCACAATCTTAATAAACAATCTTAATAAAATCTTAACAATCTTAATAAAAACTAAGTATTAGGGGCTGGAGAGATGGTTCAGAGGTTAAGAGCACTGGCTGCCAGTCCTGAGTTCAATTCCCAGCAACTATGTGGTGCCTCACAGCCATCTATAGTGAAATCTGGTGCCCTCTTCTGGCACGCATGTGTACATGCAGGCAGAACACTGTACTCACAATAAATAAATCTTTTTTAAAAAACTAAGTATTAAAACCATTATTGTAGCTTCAAATTCTATACTACAATTAATCCTTTAAGTAACTACTCTTAGGTGTACAACCATTTTGACTACGGTGACAGTTCCATGTGTATATTAAATGTTCTGTAATAATGTCAGTCAACAGGATGTTAATAACATAATTTTTAAAGGAAAACTACCATTTGTTGAGTTTCAGGATGGCATCAAAGCACATGCATAATTATCTGAAAAGTCTTTGAAAACACTTTGCTTTTTCCAAACACCTACATGAGGCCAGGTACTACTGACATGCCTCAAGAAAAACAATGTATCACAAAAGAGCCAATGTAGTAGGAGATAAAAGAATACAGCTGTTTTCCACTAAACAGCACAGTAAAGATATTTGTGAAAATATCATTTAGGCATAGATATATAGCCTGCAAAAAATAATGAATTAACAATCTGAGCCTTCAGAAAACACTTAAAATGTTTAATTTCAACTGACGATGAAAACCTCACTACAGGAAATCTTATCCCTGCTTAGAGCAGTGGTTCTCAACTTTCCTATGCTGTGACCCATTACTACAGTTCACTTTTATGTTGTGGTGACCCCAACCGTGAAATAGTTGTTGCTACTTCGTAACTGTAATTTTGCTACTGTTATGAATCATGTCAGTATCTGTGTTTTCAGATGGTCTTAGGCAACCCCTGTGAAAGGGTCATTCTACCCACCCCTGGGGACCACAACCCACAGGTGGAGAACCACTGGTGTAGATCAAGAAATATACCTGTTCACTCTGGCTCAAAAAGAGGGAATAGCAGGAAAAAGAAAAGTTAAGTTCCCCTAGAAAAGAATCAGAGTCCAGAGTCGCTGTGCAGTGGTGGTGCATGCCTTTAATCCCATCACCCAGGAGGCAGATGCAAGTAGATCTCTGTAAATCCTACAGAGAGTTCCAGGACAGCCAAAGATACACAAAGAAACCCTGTCTCAAAAACAAACAACAAAACAAGCAAACAAAAACCCAAAAACAAAAGAGGGAAGAAAAAAAAAAAAAAAAAAACTCAAGGTCCACCCTGAGTTATTATCTCCAGGAAAGAAAGAGAGAGAGAATGCATGTGTCTTTTTGTCCCCTACATCAGGTATTGAATCAAGAAAGGTTATACGTAGGGCTGTGACCTGAGTTCAGTCCCTGGGATTGAACTTCCTGGTAGAAGAAGAGAACATATTCCTACAAGGAGGTCTCTGACCTCTGCAAAGGCACTTAGGCATATGTATACACACGCGTACACAGCATACTAATTAAATGAACAAAAATTAAAAAGAATGACTATACAATTTACGACAAAAGCCCTGTTATGTATAACAAACGAACACAGAAGCAATTCCGTTACTACCACGATCACTGTTAAACATTACTCTCCAGGTGGGTACTAGCCAACACTATTAGAGAAGAAATAAAATTAAAACTGAAGGTAAAAAAAAAAAACAAAACTTGGAAAGTAGGTAAAATTATCACTGAATGCAAATATGACTATATTCCTATAAAAGTAACAGAACCAACTAAAATACTGGCAGTTTTTTGTCTCATTTAGTTTTTTTGAGACCAGGTTTCTCTACTTAGCCCTGTCTGTCCTGGAACTCAAGAGATCTGCCTGCCTCTGCCTCCCAAATGCTCAAATTAAAAGCATGAGTCACCACTGCCCAGCTAAAATATTATTTAAAAATGATAAATATTAATAAAGTTTTTATACACATAAAGCTTCTATGCATGTAACAATTAAGGAAACCTAATGAAGAAATCTGATCATGTAAATAAGCAATTCTGAAAGGCTGGCAATCTCACTCTGTGATAGAGTGCTTGCCTGGCAGGCCCAAAGTTTTAATCACTAACACTAGGGGAAATACGTAGGATATCAAATGTCTAGAAAAAAAAGAGAAAACTTTTTTTAAAGATGGTTGTGAGCCACCATGTGGTTACTGAGAATTAAACTCAGGCCCTATGGAAGAGCAGCCAGTGCTCTTAACCCTGGAGCCATCTCTCCATTTTAAAAAGTTTATTTATAAGTTTAGTAGGATATGAGTAAAAGAAATCACCAACGGGGGGAGGGAGAGGAAAGATGGCTTTGTGGCTGAAAGCACTGGCTGCTCTTCTACACTGAACTCAGATTCAATTCCCAGTATCCATACAGCAGCTCACAACTGTTGTAACTCCATTTCCAGAGGACCTGATACCCTCAGACAGACACACATACAAGAAAAATACATTAGCACATAAAATAAAAACAAATAATTTAATTAAAAAAAGAAACCACCAAGAGTACTTTCATTTTGGTTTTAGTAAGTAGAAAGACTAATTCTAAATTCATATATAAAATAAGCAGACAATAATTAAGTGCATAAAAAGTAAATAAGGAATAGCTAGGTATGGCATAGTATATTTGAAGATCCCATATGAGATAGATAGATAGATAGATAGATAGATAGATAGATAGATATAGAGATATACATATATATGGATATCTAGGAAATTCCTGAAACCAAAGAGAAATAGTAACTCTAAAACTGCTAGAATAAAAACTGTATTAAAAGGCCCAAAAATAAGTGAACGAAATCAAATAGGTTTTTCTGGAGGGAGACACAAAACACTAAAATTCAATATAATCATAAAGCTAAATTTTCACATTATGTTCAAAAATAGAATATAAAAGAGACTGTATTAATGGCAATAAAGTAGGCTCATATCTCAAATTTCATTATCATAAACTCAAAATGGATAAAAGATGGAAATGTAAAAAGTGAATTAATGAAACAATTAGAAGCAGACACTGGGAAGCAAGCCAAAAGCACATAATGAGAACAAATCACACAGAAGCCATGCGAAACAAAAAATTACTGAACATCACAAACTTCTTAGAGTCAGGCATGTTTGCCTATGTCTATCCTAGAACTCAGGAGGCTGAGGCAAGAGGATCATTTCAAATACAAGGTCAACATGCATTACATAGCAAGGTCCAGGCTAGACAGCAACAGTGAGAAATAACAAAAACAAGGAGGCTAGAAAGAGGGTTCAGCAGTTAAGAGTCCTTCCTCCTCTTCCAGATGAACTGTGTTCAGTTCCCAGCGCTTACATCAGTGGTTCACAACCCACAATCAAAATGAAATCTGGCGCCCTCTTCTGGAGTGCAGGTGTACATGCAAGCATACATTGTATACATAATAAATAAATAAATCTTAAAAAAAAAAAAAGAATTAAAAAGCAAAATACCTATATATAAAAAAAATTATGACCCACAAGCAAGAGAATAAATTATTATACCCAGGTTCAGAAATTATAAAAATAACATTTAACAGAGAGATTGTTCAAATAACTACTATTTAAAAGGCATTATTAGGATGTAGAAGAAAAAAATAATTGGAGGATCCAGGTTTCAGCTGGTAAAGGGCTTCTTGCACAAGGATGAACACCTGAGTTCAAGCCCCTAGAACTATCATAAAAAGCCTGGCATAATGGCACACACTTGTATCTGGGGTGGCAGAGATGGAGATTAAGCCATCTACTCTAATCAGCAAGTACCAATGCAGTGAGAGGCTTTCTCAAAAATAAGAAGTAGACAACCTCTGAGGAATGACACCAAGGCTTACTTTCTGGACATCATGTATACACACACCCACACACATACACACACATGAATGCATAGACAGGCACACACACACACACACACACACAAAGGATGTGGAGAGATAGCTCTGTTGTTAGGAGAGTTTGATGCTCTTGTAGAAGTCAATCAGGCAGCGCACAACCACTTCCAACGCTAGATCCAGGATATCAATTTCCTCTGGCCTATTTACATGCACCCACACATGCAAGTGAGAATACGCACACACACATCACACTAATTAAAAATTTAAAAAAAAAAAAAAAACAAGTCTAACCCTAGCATTGGAAGTTGGTCTCTTTGAACTTGAAGCCAGCCTAGTCTACAAAGTGAGTACCCAGGCCAGCCAGGACTACACGAAAGACCTCATCTCTAATAACAACAATTATCATTATTAATAATTAGCTAATCTTCAAGGCAAGGTGCAGTAACTTGACTGTTAGGGGGTAAACAACTGCTCTCTGACTGACTTTGTGGCCTGCTATGCCGGAGGAATTGGTGGCTGCTACATTAAACCTGGCCAAACACTCATGGCTAGGAAGGTTACAGCCTTTAAGAGAACCTACTACTGTTATTTAGCCTAACTGAACACTGGTGACAAACTGTACCCTAAATATTTATGTTTATAATCATGAATTAGAGTTGCTCTCAGCCCTGGTCAGAGAAGCTTCTGTTTTCAGTGGGCAGCAGTTAATTCAGGGTTTCATAACTGGTCACAGTTCTGAGATGAGAATAAGTGACCACTGAGTGCTCTGCCACAAACAGGACACCAAGTCACCCCTCTAAGGCTTGAGGAACTACACAAAAGCAGGTTGTAGTAGAAAGCATTAAGACACAGAAGATGGTAGAAGTCATATGAAGCACTGTATTCTGCACATAACACGGCCATTGTACTCATGAACTTAGAACAACTGTGATTAACTGCACTTGACGGGGCCAGCCAACCTCCCATTATGGATGGAAAGGGCAGTTATTGATTGCTGGGGCAGAGAAGTCATTTTCTTCAATGATAGAGCCACCAGCAGCAAGCTGCCCATTCTCCAGGAAATAATCTCCCACCCATACCCTTTCAAAGAACTCCAATTAAACTCAGTGGATGACAAAAACAAACAAAATAAGAGTCATGAAAATAAAGGCATTTGTTGAGAAGAATGGGTTCAGTGTGAGTGAGAAAGAAATGAGAAAGTAATGAAAGATGAAACTTATTAAATATACAATTTCCATGTATGAAGCTGTTACTAAGATACCTAAGTGGATGAAGTTTCTAGATTTACCACAATGTGAGTAAACTCTGAAAGCATTGTACTAAATGAAAGAAACCAAACAAAAAGGAAAGGATCTTTTTATACCTGGGGCCTTAACCGACAGTTTTTGCTATCAATGTGATTTACTGTGAACTCATTTTTATTTTGAAGGTATCTCAGCCATACTGTATCACCCTCTGAGAGGTGGAGGGTAGCTGGGAAATGAATTGTTCATTTTCTTCATGTAGATGAGCCCCCCAAACCTGGGTAAACTCCAGTAAATATCCTAACCAACTAGATGTGTTTCCCTGGCTGGCAATGCTTCATACATGTCAGCTATCACAATATAGGACAGGACAGCAACCTACTCCATCTGTTTCTCCTGAACACCACCTCCAGACTTTCCCTTCTGCTAACTGTAATCTGTATCTTTCCTCTGTAATAAACTGCATTTTTAGGTGTAACAGTTTTTCTGAATTTCATGGGTCCTTCTAACCAGTCATCACACCGTAAGGTAGTCTTAGTGAGTACAGACATAAAACATATACCATTGTTCTGGCTATCCTTAACTGTCAACTCACAGCCTGTAATCACCTCAAAGGAAAAGCATCAATTGAGAATTGTCTGCATCAAATGGGTCCATAGACATGTCTGTGGAGGACTGTCATGATTACTAATTGATACAGGAGGGTGTGGATCACCGTGGAGGTGACATCCCTGGTCCTTGGTTCCCTAGAAGAAAGCAAGCTGAGCAAGTCAGGGAATGTAAACCAGTAAGGAGCATTCCTTTAGAGCTTTCATCTCATGCCTTGAGTCCCTGGGATGACTGTTACCTGCAAGTGTGAGATGAAATAAACCCTAAGCACGGGATCCTGGAGTGGATAAGAAAACTACCTAACATGAATCTGTAAGAACCCAGAGAGCATACCATCAAGGAGCATTTCTCCACGGTTTTTGCTTCAGGTTATTTTATGAGTTCCACCCCTAATTTGCCTCACTGAAGTACTGGAAATACAAGACAAATAAAATCTTTATTCTCCTACACTGCTTTCTGGCCAATGCAACAGAAAAGAAACTCTGAATAACTATATAAGTATTAACCATGAGAAAGCTAAACTGTTAAAGAGGCCACAGCACCCTCAGCACATCCACTCCCATTTGATATCTGAAACTCTGCAGGGGACCTGCCTTGGAAAGGAAGAAGCAAGCACTCTAGAAAACAATAAAATCAAACAATCAATGAGTGAAACCAAAGGGCAGCAGGAACCAATTCCCAATTATACTTGGAAATTTCAACAGGATTTTGAGGAATAGTTTAGAAATTAAAAAAAAAAAAAAAAAAAAAACAGAATTGTAGATTTAAATCTAAAAAACCAACTTTATCTAATTACAAGTAGAGCAACCATCCACACAAAACGTACAGTATTTCCAAACTATAGGAGACTCACCAAAACAGCTTATGTAATGGGCCACAAATGAGTTTACTTCAAGTTGTCAGAGCCCAAGAAAGAAAAACAAATGCAACAGTTCCTGAATTCATTTGACCATAAATCTTTCAAGCAAAAAGTATCTCAAGGCCTACTGTTTCTTAGAACACTGCAAAAAAGCTACTTTCATCGATTCTTAATATTCCTTCCTACTTTCCTCCAAACTATAACTAAAAAAATACAGGAATCAATAAAAAAAAAAAATTCCTCTCCTTGATATCAGCCAGAATTAGTCAATCTTATGAAGTGCAAGCAAAAGTCCTAAATCAAGAATAAACTTAACATATTTAGGAAACAGCATGGAGGCCAGAATGGCTAAAACAGCACAGAAGAAAAAAGTGGTAGAATATAAAATCACAAAGTTAAGCAGGGATCACAATACTGAAGACATTGTATCCTGGTAAGAAGTTTTAATGTAATTTTAAGAAATTATTATCTGATTTTTAATTTAACTCTATTTAAAGATTTATATTAATGTATTTCTTACATGTTTGAGTGCTTTGCCTGCAAGTATGTATGTATACCACTGCATGCCTGGCACCCATGAGAGTAATTTTCCTTTTTGCTTTGCTTTGTTTGTTTGTTTTGTTTTGTTTCATTTTGTTTTCCAAGACAGGATTTCTCTGTGTACCCCTGGCTGTCCTAGAACTCATTTATAGATCAGATTGCCTCAAACTCACAGAGATCCACCTGCCTCTGCCTTCCAAGTGATGGAATTAAAAGTGTGTGCCACCATGACTAGCATAATTTACATTTTGTAAAGATCTCTCCACATCTATGTGAAGAAGAAGATGGATACTGGGCAACCCGTAGGAAGCTCTGCCAGCTATGTAAGAAATAACTAAGACCAGAAGAGCTTAGACTAGAATTACATGTATTTGCCAAAGAAAAGTGCCCAGGTAAATCTTCATGAACTGCATTGATTTGTTGTGGCTTTTTACATGTTTCATCTGTTGTGTTTTACGTGTATTAGTGTTTCCCTAGTGTGTATCTGTGCACCATGTGTATACAGTGCCTGTGGAGGCCAGAAGAGGGCAGCAGATGCCCCAGGACCACAATCATTCGTCAACTGCCATGTAAATGCTGGAAACTGAAACCAGGTCCTCTAGAGAAAAGCCAGTGTTCTTAACCACTGTACCACAGTTCACACCTCTTGTTTTGTATTTTAATAGTACTTAGGATGGAATCCAAGACCTCACACATGTTAGGTAAGCATTCTACAATGAAACTATATCCTTAACTAGGCAGACCATTTTCTTTGCTTGGCACCAGGATATCTTATCTTTAGAGACAATCTGTCTCCTTACAATAGTTCCCTCATCTTAGCCTCTTCCTGTTAGACATGTTCTAAGGTTCAGTCACTAACACTCTTTTTTTTTTTAAATCATCTTCACATCTTCACTCCAGTGGTGACTTTACCATTACCCAGAGAGACACTCAACTTTATCATCAATAATTCCCACTGTCCCGGGCAGTGGTGGCACTCTCTAGGCAGGTAGATCTCAGTGAGTTCAAGGCCAGCCTGGTCCACAGGGCTAGTTCCAGGACAGCCAGAGCTACGGAGAAACCTGTCTTGGGAAAAAACAAAGCAAAACAAAACAACTATTTTGTACACCTTCCCCTAAACTCAAACTCATATTATTCTACTGGACTGAACAGTAACTATCTCAAACAGACCAAATACAGTTCCGAACCTTCTTTCTCCAAACCTGTGCCTCTTAGTCTTTTGTATTTGAGATGATAGCAACTCCATCACTGAAACTGCTTGATGATAAACCTACAGAGATAGATACCCATGACCTCTCTTTTTCGCAAGATCACTCTCTTCAAACATGTTAACCAAGCCCAATTCTTCCTTCAAATTACACCCACACAACTGGGGCTGTGTTTAGTGGCACCCCCTCCCCTTAGAAAGAAGAAAAAGACATACAAAATGTAACCACAGAGCTGAAGATATAACAGTTGGTAGACTGGTTGCCTAGCAAGCAAAAAGCCATAGGCAAGATCCCAAGTACCATATAAACTAGAAACTGGAGGTGGTTGTGCAAGCTTATATTCCTAGCATGGGAAGGAGAACAAAATTCCAAGGTCATCTTCTGCTACCTAGTGAATAAAAATAAAAAATAAAAAAATAAAAGGTATAAAATTTTGTTACTCTCAACCAAAAAATCTAGAAGTCATCTTTAAAAAAAAAAAAAAATCAACAAGTGTGGTGGTCTATGCCTGTAATTCCTATACCCCAAAAGTGGACATTGGAGAATCAGAAGTTCAAAGTCATCCTCAGCTAAACTGTCAGTTGAAGGCCAGTCTGGGATAAATGATGCCCTGCTCAAAAAAAAAAAAAAAAAAAAAAAGGAGATTGGGAATGGGAGGAACAGAAAGATGGGTAAAAGTACTTGCTATCAAACTTGACAACCAAAGTTTAACACCCCAGAACTCAGAGTGGAAGGAGAGAACCAACTCCTACTTCAAGTTGTTATCTGACCCAACTCATTCTCTTGTGGTGCTAAATTTCTTTTTACTTTTTTGTCAGTACTTATCTGAATAACATTCAGAAAGTATGACATGCTTTTATATCCTCTCCCATCTTTGATATTCTCAAATTCAAAATATTTAGTTTACAATTATAAAAATACTTTTTAAAATATTTACTTTACCATTTTAAAGATGCTTACTGATTCCAAATAGTTCAAACTTCTAACCTCAGGTTCTTCTAAAAGTGACTCATAAAATGATGTCTCTTCCAAGTCTTAGCTTCTCAGCTATAAAATGGGAGGATAGGTGTGATCAAAGGCCTGGTCTGTCTTAACTGTTAAACCTAAGAGTAAAATTACTGTTAAATTTTTCAACATATAAGCATTCTTGTAAGCCATAACGATATGCAAGTATAAGTTGGGTGTCCACAATATACTTTAGAAATATTTGAAATGGAAAAGAAAAAGTTCAGCGTTGGGGCAACCAGAGCTCAACAAGCTCTCCGGCTCCAACATTAAATTTTACTTCAGAGTCAAACCAGTTCTTCCAGTTACTTGTTACACCTTAAACAAATTACTCAATCTCTGAGTCATATCTATAAATGGAAATAAAAGCAACTTGGTACAATAATGTTGTAGATTAGAGATTATACACATATACATGTAGCATACCTGTAGAAAAAAATTCTGATGAAGGATTTTTTTAATTATTTTAATTATTTCATTATTTTTAAGTTTCCCATGAAGATCAGTGGTCAAATCCCCTGAATCTAAAGTTACAGGTGATTGTGAACCACCCAATATGGGAACTAACTCTGTCCTCGTCAAGAGCAGTCTGTGATGCCAGGTAGAGGTGGTGACTGGATGCACACCTTAAGTCCTAGCAGGCAGGAAAGGACAACAGTATGTTCTCTTAACGCCTAACAATCTCTCTAGCCCCAAGAAGGCTTCTTTTTAAAGATTTGTCTAGTTTTATTTTATGTGAATGAATGTTTTGACTGAAGTGCACTAGACAGGTGCCTGATGTCTGCAGAGGCCAGAAGAGGTTGTTAGATGCCCTAAAACTAGAGTTACAAATGGTTGTACGCCACCAAGTGGATGCCAGGAGCCAAGCCAAGGTCTTCTACAAGAGCAGTGAATGTTCTTAGCCACTTAGCCACCTGCCCAGCCCCAAGGACATTTTTTATTACTTTATTTTGATTTTATATGTCTGGGTGTTTTACCTACATATATCTCTATGGAAACCATATGCATGCCTAATGTCATGGAGACAGAAGAGGACACCAGATCCCCAGGAACTGAAGTTACAGATGGTTATGAACTACTATGTAGGTGCTGTGAATCAAATCCAGGTACTTTGGAATAACAACAAATGTTCTTAACCATCAATCCCTCTCTCCACCCCTCAAGCACATTTTTATTTTTATTTTGTCATTACCTCTTCTACAAATGACAAAGTTACAGAAGCAGATACAAACTATACCACATGATGATATTCACTTAGAAAATGCATGTGAAAGAATAAGGAAAGGGAGAAATATCTAGCATTAGCCAAGCAATAACGGGTTTTGCTTATTAAATTTGTTCTTGCCTGCCTGCTGCTTTTCTCTAAAATCAGCATATAGAGTTCACTTTTGGGCTGCAGAGATGACTCAGCATTTAAAGGTACTTATTGCTCTTCTAGAGGACATGGGTTTGAGTCCCAGTTATTCACACAGTGGCTTACATCCATCTTGTAACTCCAGTTTCAGGAGATCCAATGCTCTCTTCTGAATTCTGTGAGCAATAAGCACACAGATGGTATATAAACTATGATACTAAACTAGATATGATACAAACTAGATAAAGCTCCCATACACATAAAATGGAATAAAGACTAAGAGCCAAGCATGGTGGCGCACACCTCTGATCCCAGGGCTTGGGAAACAGAAGCAAATGGATCCCTGAGTTCAAACCCAGCCTGTTCTACAGAGTGAGTTCCAGGACAACCAAGGCTACATGGAGAAACCCTTCCTTGAGAAACAAAAGACTATAGGTGTGTACCACTGCTGCCTATTTTGACCAAACCCAGGGCTTCCCAGTCAAAATCACCATCAAAAAATGTTAAACATGATGCATTAGTGCTTCACATAGTCAGTATACATACATATACAGTAACCAATCAGATAAAAGAGATCTGATTATGAAACATAAAAAGAATAGAGTAACCCCATAATACTGAAGTAAATAGAGATGTCAACTAAAAACAAAAAGCACTAACCAACTGACAGAACTTAAGAACTCTGATTTACCTACTCACTGCCTCTAACCAACAGAATACTTGCAACATATACACTGCTACCAACAGTATGTATGTATTTAAAATAAAGATACAAAACCAACATGGAAAAAAGTAAACAATCCATGAGCAAAAAGCAGGAGAAGGCAAAAGATTTAACAGACATATCCAAACATCAGAAGTCCATAGGACAGTCAAGCTGGGGTCCCTAACATGAAAAGGTATTCAATCTGATAAGCCACTACAGAAATACAATGCAAGGTCACTACTCAGCCTTTTATAATAACTAAAAATAAAATGACCAATAATACTGTCTTTTTAGGCCTACTATTGCTATGCTAGAACACCAGGACCAAAAGGAACTTGGGGTTTACTGGCTTACATATCCTGAAACACAGTCTACTCAGAGAAGCCACGGCAGGAACTCAAACACAGCAGAAACCTGGAGGCAGGAGCTGATACAAAGGCCATAGAGCAGGGCTGCTTACTGGCTTATTCCTTATGGCTTGCCCAGTCTGCTTTATTATCGAACTCGGGACCACCAGCCCAGGGACAGCACTACCCACAATGGCTGGGCCCTCCCCTATCAATCACTTATTAAAAAAAGAAAATGACCTAAAGATGGGAAGTGGTGGTGCGCGCCTTTAATCCCAGCATTGGGGAGGCAGAGGCAGGCAGATCTCTGTGAGTTCGAGGCCAGCCTGGTCTACAAAGTGAGTCCAGGACAGCCAAGGACACAGAGAAACCCCTTCTCAAAAAATAAAAAAGCAAAAATAAAAATAAAAAAAGAAAGAAATGTCCATTAGTAATAGAATGGACAAAACAAGGCATATTCACATGATATAGTACTGACAATGAACATATCTCACAAATGTGAAGTTAAGCTTAAGAATTTCAATGAAGTATGACAGTACTGGAGCCTTCATGAAGACCTGGCCGCCTTTTGTCCTTCTCCTGGGAATATCCTAGCTTAAGTTTAGTCTTCAACCTGTGGTGATGGCTTTCAGATGCTTCAGATTCTTTCTCTGATCCTCAAATGCAGAGTTGCCTCCTTCGTTGGAAGTAGGGTCAGGACTTGGGATGGAAATGTTGAGGCAGAGTATGAAGCTGTCTGTTGGTGACTCACTGACCACTCAGAGCCTCCTTGTCCTCTTTCCCTGGGCTTGTGACCTCACCCTTGTGGCATCCTCCGTCCTGGGAAGGCCTTCCCTCCCTTAGAACACCAACTACCACTGTCCCTGGGCTACTTCTGCTATGCCCAAGGCACAATGAGGACAAGGACCAACTAGAACAAGCAGTGTTCTGAGCTGGATTTGAAGCTGCTTTCTGGCTGGCAGTCGTGTCCCAAAGTGAGGTATCATGTTCTGAGCAGTGCTGAGAGCCAAGAGACTTGAAGCCTTCTCTGGATTGGAAGGGCTGGCTAGAATCTTTCAGTGTCTGCTAAAGCTGCACTAGCATAGCGTGCGCCCCAACACCCCTGACCGGAGCCCTGGCCAGTAAGGCCAATGGTTTGTACATGCCGAACAGGTAAGGTGAACCCCACTTATTTCCAGCCCAGAAAGTCCTTGTGCTAGTCACAGAACTCCTTAGATCCAAAGTGTGATAAAACCCTCAGAGCAGCTGGTGCCACCATGGGGCAGATGGGTCTATTTCAGATTGTTGGATTGGGCACTGGAATAGGTTCTGTGCATTCTGCCGCACCCTCTAGCCTACAGGCTCCTCCTCTCTAAGGGGCAGGAAACAAAGTTTCAAGTTAAAAATAAAAAATAAAAATAAAGAAAAGAAACTCAATGAGCATGGTACAAGAATGTAAAGTAAACTAATGTTTCCTGTACTGGATACAAATTAGAGGAATGTGTCTGTTCTACCTATTCTACTTTTCTTCACACATGGGGGAGAGAAAGGGAAGGTTCAGACAGTGCCTCACTACCTAGCTCCAATTGTTCCAGAACCCTCTACATAGACTAGGCTGGTCTGTAACAAAGAAATCTTCCTGCCTCTACCTCCCAGAATGCTGGAATTGAAGGTGTGCAACACCGTGCCCGGCCATCATTTTTTTTTTTACACTTAGTACTAAATGGGTGCACAATTAATATCAAGATTTCTAATTCTTTCCTACCACCTACACTGTGTTCATACACCTGACTGCAGTCCTATGTCATATTCACTGCTCTTCAGAATGTAAACATCAATATCTATGCACGTGTCTACTGCCAATACTTACTACTTGCTCATTTACCCATTGTATTAGGTTCTTTTCTCATTACTGTGACAAAATACCTGACAAGAAACAGCTTAAAAGGGTTCATTGTAGCTGCCAGCTGCAGGGGATGTTCTAGCAGAACAAGGAAAACTGGTGGCAGGAGCTTGAGGCAGCTGGTCACATTATAGCCCCAGTCAGGAGCAGAGAGCAAGAACTAGGCATCAGCTCTCTTTCTCCTTTTCATGCTAGACAGAAGCTCAGCACAAGTAAGGTGCAGCCCACATTTAGAGCAGGTCTTCCCACTTCAAGGAGCTCAACCTAGATCATCCTTCACTGACATGCCCAGAGGTTTGTCTCCTCAGTGAGTCTAGATCCTGTCAAGTTGACAACCAATAGTAAGTACCCCATCTATTCTAGACCAAGTACTTTTAACACTCATTTATGGAAAGGTTTGCCAAGAATTATGTAAAAACCTGTGCTTCAGGCCACTGACATGGCTCAGCAAGTAAAGCCTCTTATGGCCAAATTGGTCAACTTGAGTTTGGTTCCCAGGACACACATGGTAGAAAGAAGAATGAACTCCCAGAAGTCATCTCCTGCCCTCCCCACACCCACCATGGCATGCATGCCCACACATATGTACACACCTATACACAAACTAAATAAAATGTAACAATTTTTTTTAAAAAGCTGTTCTGGGTTATTTGTCGTATCATAAACAAAACAATTTCCTAGCTTCAAAGAGTCAATAGCCTTATATACAAATAATGAAAGTACAGAGATACACTCCAGGTGTTACAGGGTCACAGATAGTAAAAAGGCAAGGTATAAAGTAGGTCTCTTGGAGGTGTAAACATTCCCTAAAGGATGAGTAGGAACTATCCTGTTAAGGGCATTTTCACAGAGGGAGCAGTCTGAGCAAAAGGCACAGAGCTAAGAAACAGTATGCTATATTTCAGGAAACAATGAACAGCTGCTAAATGTTGCTTGAAGCTAGTAACACCAAGATGGGGCCAGAGCAGGCTGAGCTGTCAAGACAGGGGAAGAAGACAGTAATCAGAGAACTTCAATCTTATCCAAAAGACGAGGATCAGGGAGGAAATGATCAAAGAAAATGATTCCTTCAAAAGATTATTCAGGAAGCAGTGTAGAGAATGGAATTAAGGCTAGAAAAAGAAGTCTGGCTAATAGGCAATATTAACTGTCCTGACAGAGGATATAAGAGACTAAAACCATAAAACAGAAGCTATACCCAAATAGGTGTGGTGACCCATGCCTTTAATTCCAGCACTCAGGATGCAGAGGCAGGAAAATCTCTGAGTTTCCAAACCAGCCCGTTATAAATAGCAAGTTTCAGAACAGCCAGGACTACACAGTCACCCTGTCGCAAAAAAAAAAAAAAAAAAAAAATACTGTACCTAATCTGGAGAAAAACTACACAGACAAAATACTATTGCCTTATTGCCTTTAACCCCAGCACTGGTAAAGCAAGCGGAGTGGCAGGAGGGCATCTCTATCAGTTCCAAGCCAGCCAAGGCTACACAGCAAGACCTTGTTTTAAAATATATATTTTATATATATATATATATATATATATATATATATATATATATATATCACACTAACCTACCCTGGTTAACAGATTTTTTTTTTAATAAAACAGCAAATATTTCAGCCGTATGTTCCACATACAGTCTTACTCTTTATTTTCTGTCTCTCTGTGCAGCCCAGACTACAGCAACTCCCTATGCATACCAGACTGGCCTAGAACTAACTCACAGGCAAACAATTGCCTCTGCCACACCTCGCTCTCTTCTTTTGTCTTTTAGGCAACCACTAAAAATTGAAAGCATGCAGCTCCAGGGGGGATTCAATCCCTCTAGTTTCAGAGGACACCTGCACTCATGTGCACATAGCCCCACACAGATAATTAAGAACAGTAAAAATAGCCAGGTGGTGGTTAATAAGTGATAACAAACGCCTTTGATCTAAGCACTCAGGAGGCAGAGGCATGTGGATCTCTTGAGTTCAAGACCTGCCTGGTCTATAGAGCGATTCTAGGACAGCCAGGGCTACACACAAAGAAACCCTGTCTTGAAAAACCAAAGGGGGGGGGGGGGTAAAAATAAATATTGTTTTATTGATTACAATTTATTCACTTTGTATCCCAGCTGTCGCCCCCTCCCTCAGTTCCTCCCAATCCTACCCTCCCTCCCTCTAAAAATAAGCATTTTTAAAAACAAAATTCAGCTAACAAACTTTTTTCTTAACGTTTACATGGTGTACTTGGGATGTAAGCCATAGGTAGCTTGCTGACCCTTGCTGCACACTGCTAAGAAAATGAGGATTAACCTTCCTATGAGATCAGCTTTCCTAACAGTTACTTGCATCATATTAATACCCAACTCTAAAATCTCCAACGGTGTACCGTGCCGAGTAAGTCCAATTCCTACAGTGCCTAACATTCATAGGCATCTCCAGCTCCAATCTATAATCCCAGGCTTTCCAACCATCCCCATAAGAAATGACCATTCTTATTAAATTGAACTACTTACACTTACTGCCTCTGTATATGTGTGCTATTTCCCAATACAACGTTCGTTCCTCCTGTTCCAAACTTGACTAAATATCCTTCCTTCAGAGCACAATTCAAATCTTACCTCTACACGACTCCCTCTCCTCAGAACTTCTAATCCCACTATCTCAATTTAACAGATACGTAATTGCTTACTGAAGTTATAATTTACTTCAAATAAACTCTAACCTCCTGAGGGAAGACAGAAGTGTACAGCACCTTCAGTCTATGGCTCTAACAACATATAACGACGGGCACATGTGTATGAGTGTATGTAATGTAAGTGTACAACTTTTTCTTTCTGAAACAGCTAGTTAACTGACGCCAGTGTGGTTTTGCCTTTATTTCTTTCAATAACTGAATGCCTTCATTCTATGTATACAACCTGAACACTGGAAAAAAACACAAAATGACAATCAACAAACATATCTTTCCTATATCTCAGTTCTTTATACACTAGTTGCCTAGAGAAACAACAGCATAACACAAATAAAAACTCCCCAATAGTAGGTCATTATTTCCACACAGGTACACTATCATAACACTACAGACACAAGTTATCAGACCAATTTTATGCTACACACCTATAATTTTGCTTCATTTGCTTTTAGGATACAAATTTAGCTTCTAAAACTTAGCTTTGAGTTTGCCCTTAATTTCCTCAATATTAGTCAAAATTAAAATCTCCCAGGCCGTGGTGGCCCACACCTTTGATCCCAGCACTGGGAGGCAGAGGCAGGAGGATCTCTGTGAGTTGAAGGGAGTTAGTTCCAAAACAGCCAGGACAGCACAGACAAATCCTGTGGGGAGAAGGAGTCTCACCCACCCCAAAAAAAAATCATACATCTGAATTCCAGTAAGTTATTATTTAGTCCACCCATATTTTAGGAAAGAATATAATTACCTACAGCAACACCTGTAAGGAAATTTACTACTCATAAGTATAATAGCCAGAATTTTTTTTTTTTTTTTTTACCAGGTTAAAGGCTACATCATGTCTTTAAACTCTGAGGAATTCTAAGACCAATACCGTGAACTGTGATCAATTTTACTACCCATATAAATGTTTAACAATCGAAAAAATTCCCAAAATATTTGCTCACATTCCAATGTAAGCTACAACAAAAGCTTAAAACATTTGTAACAAATGCACACAAAAACCACAATGAATATATGCCAAATGATAGCCATGAATATGAAAAATGTGACTTTCTAATTATCCAAAACATACTGGGAAAAAAAAATAAACACTTATTTATAAGCCTTCTGTTTAACAATGAGTAATATTAATAACACACTGATTTATAAAGGGCAAACTCGGGAGTCAGAGAGCCGGCTTGTTCAACTCCTATTTTACCACTGGTCTTGGGTGCAGCACTAAATTTCTGTATCCCCATACACTGACACCAGAATAGCTTAACTGACATTTCCAGGTTGGGGGAACTGATTAAAAGTCTATGAAGTACTTCAGGACCGTGAAGGGAACTCACTGTAAGTATAAAATGTCATACTTATCTAATGCAAAAACCACAGCTACCTGTTAGCAGTAGTTCCAAACCCAACCGTGTAATTCTTTTGTGTCTTAGCAGGGCAAATCCACTGTGAACCAGCAAGGTGCATGTATTTCAGGAGCTGGTTAAACAATGTCAGAACAAACAACTGCCTTCCAATTTCTCCGTTTTCTCAAAATAACCGTGTCACTATCCAACCCTAGTTCTTACAAAGGAAAACATGAAGTTTAGGGCCAGGTGTTGATAAGCCCGGATAGACTAGAGACCATCAGGAATCACGGAGGAACTTTTCTTTGTTACCACACCAGAAATGTGACCCTTGACAATAATCTCAGAAAACAATCGTTGTGACTAGAGGAACTGGCCCTACCCTTTCTTACCTAAAGAACTCCACATGGCCTTTAAGAGTGAGGAAAAGAAGGCAGAATTCTCTCAGAACGTAAGCTAAACTGGGCAGGTAGTCCAGCAACTGCTCTGTGCTGAGCGCTGGGTACTGAAGAGGTTGCTCGGGGAAAAGTGCTGATGCCATCTCCAGCTGCCGCTGAATGACAGTAACAATGCAAACACTGACAAAAGAGCTAGGAGGCCACCCAGAGCCCCTGCCCGGCAGCACCTCTGCCCGAGCCTCCCCGTACAAAGCGACAAATCCCCCCCCCGAGAGGCCCTCTCCTGACAGATCTTCCAAGCGGAGACCTAGCGTGGCACCGAAGTCGGGGAGGAAAGTGCCGCCTGTCACTCCTTCCAGGGCCGCGGGGTGCCTCGAAGGTGAGGGCAAAGGCTGCGGTCCCCTCGGCCGGTCCCTGGCACGAGGACCACGCCGACTCGTCCTTCCCGGCGGCAGCGGCCGTCCGCGGAGTCCCGCAGCCCGCGCTCGCCCCGGCCGGGCCGGCAACTCCTCGCCCAACTCTGCGGGTGCCAGGCCGCCGGCCCGAACGCCGGGTGGGGGAGGCGGCGCGGCCCGGCCCGCTCCCTCGGCACGCGGTCCGCGCCCGCCCGCCGCCCTCCGCCCGCGTCCCC
>NW_026585644.1:37987684-38119275 GCF_907164565.1 Psammomys obesus
TATCCCGGCAGACCACTCGGTTGGACATCTTGGTGCCTGTGCCGCCTATGGTGCACGAGGATGAATGAGGAGGCGGCGGCGGCGGCGGCTCCGCGAGGGGACGAGACGCCGCGGGCCCAGCCCAGGAGGAGGCGGCCGCGGGGAGGGGACCGGCCCGGCCCAGGAGGAGGAGGAGGAAGAGGAGGAGATGGCAGCCGGGGCGGGCGGGCGGACGGCGGCAACAATCGCCAGGAACTCCGCCGGCCGCCGGAAGATAGGGCCCACGGCGGCTTCGGCCGAGCGGCGCGGCCGCGGAGTCGCCGGCGCTGCCGCGACCGGGCTGCTTCCGCGAGCCGCCCCGGGCCCCGCCGCGCGCGCGGCCTTCCGAGCCTCCCGCTGACCCCACCCCCGTGACTCCGCGCCCTCCCCCGCCCGCCCGCCCGCTCCCACCGCCAGGCCTCCCTCCCTCCCTCCCGCCGCGCGCCCGCCGGCCCCGCCCCGCGCCTCCGCCCGCCCCGCCTAAGCGCGCTCAACGGCGGAAGCGGGACGGGCCCCGCGCCATCCGGGCCGGTTGGCCCCGAACGGGGCGGCGGCGATCGGCGCCCCCCCCGCCAGCCCGGGGCCGGGGCCTGAACCCGGGAAAGGCAGAGCCCGGGAAGCCCACGCGTCCTTACTCGCCGCTCCACCGGGTCCGGCCCACTGAGCATGCCCAGCGCCGAGGCCGGGCCCGCCGAGGAGGCTCAGCGTGCACGCTCCGCTCTCCGGGGTTTAGCGCCAGCAGAGGCTGGGGGCAGGGCGCGGGGCGCAGGACGCAGCCGCGAGGCGGGGAGAACCCCTTCCCCCCTAGCCGCCCGGCTTGTCCCGGCGCGCCGCCGGCTCGGCACGCACACGCGGTCGCTCCGCGCCGAGCGCGGCCGGGGTTCCCCCCTCCGCGGCGTCCTTGGTGGATTCCCACCCTCGGGGTGTCGCCCGGTAATGCAACCCTGGGGCCGCGCCGGGAAGTTTCATTTGGAGAAACAGACACGCGGGGAAGCGTACGGGGGGGGGGGGGGGACGATGGGGGGGAGGGCTGTAACCTTCGCCTTCCGGGCTCACCTCTACCACCAAATAATGTCTTTGACAGTTATATTTACTAATTGTATTTTAGCTTTAACTGCAGTGTGGCAAAAATTGTCTCAAGTATTTCCTTCTGTAAAAAGTGGGGGGTGACATTCGGGAGGGAGGGATACCCAGGATTGAGTTAACGCGGGCGAGGAGCCTGACTGTAAGGCTTACTACAAATGTCACCCAGCAGCACAGAATTCCTTTACGTGCTGGGCAGAATCAAAAAGGAAGTGGTTTGGCTTTGAAGTGCAGGATTCCAAAACTAGGAAGAGTAACAGTTGACCATCTCCCAGAAAGTATTTGGGGCCGAAATCATACTCGTTAAGCTAGATCCTGGAGAAGTCCCAAAGTAGATGTCTCGCTGCCTAATAACGAAGTTCGGTGTTCCTTAATGCTGTAACAATATTCTTTTTGTTTGGTTGGGGTATTTGCCAGGTTTTCAAGTTTTGTTATGAGTTAAGTTCTGAGGTTAACTTCAATAACAAAAAAGGTAGATCGCTTCTTTCTCCCAAGAGTTTGTGTCACTTAATCAAACTTAGCAAAGACTACAATGGCGAATAAAATATAAGTTCTTGGACTGGAGAAATGGCTCAGTCGTTTAAAAAAAAAAAAATTGCACTGTTCTTGCAGAGGACCAAAATTGAGTCAGCACCCACTTTGGGTAGCTCCCAGTTCCAGGGATCTGATGCCTTCTTCTGGCCTCCACAGGCACGTAAGATTACGTGCACATACGCTCCACACACAAATATATGTAAATAAATGTTTTTAAACATCTCTAGAATGCTTTCAAGTACAGTTTTTAATAATTTAATTCTATGTGCGTTGGTGTGAAGGTGTTAGACCACCTGGAATTGGAGTTCTACAGTTGTGAGCTGCCATGGTGGGTGCTGGGAATTGAACTTGGGTCCTTGGGAAAAGCAGACAACGCTCTTAACCATAGAGCCATCTCTCCAGCCCCTTCTTTTTCTTTCTTTCTTTCTCTCTCTCTTTCTTTAAGACAAAGTAGCTGACTGGCCTGGATGAAACACCCAATGTAAGCCTGGCTGTCCTCAAACTCAAGGTGATACATTTCCCTCTGCTTCCAGAGTGCTAGAGCCAAAGGCAGCTACCATCACAGCAGCTGTTTTGAGACAGATGTTCCTATATACTGCATAGGCCTGACCAGAAATGAGTATGCAGACCAAGCTGGCCTTGAACTTGCTGGGAACCCACCCATCTCTACTTCCCTAGTACTGGCAGTACAAGCACACCCAGCTCCAATACAGCCTCTTGAAAGAAGACAGTTCGAACCTATTCATGTCCACCTCCCCTAAATACTAACTTCATAATGCAGTTTATCAGCAATTTTATATAATTTTCATTATTGACAATCTCAGGTGTATACACTAGTGAATTGGCTTTGACATTCCATAAATGTTATTCACAGTAGGGGCAAGGAAAAAAATAACAGTCCATATGATGCACAGAATAGAACTAGTTCCAGAACCTAACATTAGAGCATATAGCTTCCAAGACAGACTATCCAATCTTTGTTATAGTAATTTAATCACAGCAACAGTGGACATCATTAAGACTTGTATTAAGACAAGGTCTCTTCCCAACTAGAGCTTCCTGATCAGCCTAAATTGCCCAGGGATGGCCCCTAGGCTCTGCCTCCTTGGCATTAGGATGAGGAGACACTGCAGTGCTTCCAAGCTTCCTCCAGCATTTTACATGGACACTGGATAGCTCAACTCAGGTCTTCATGCTTCCACAGCAAGCAATTTACAGCCTGAGCCAGCTCCTCAGCTCATCGGGTTTATTTTTAATTGTGTGTGTGTGTGTTAGGTGTGAGGGGATGTGGCTAACTACAGAGTCCAGAAGCTTCAGATTCCATGTGGATGCTGCTAATCAAACCCATGCCCTTCGCAAGAACAGCCAGTGTTCTTAATTGCTGAGCCATTTCTCCAGGACCTAGATCTAAAGATATAAATGGTAACTATAATGCCATACAGTTGTCAATCATAATTAAGTAACTATTTTCTACACTAAAAGTTGGTTTTGAGCAGGGCCTGGTGGCACACGCCTTTAATCCCAGCACTCAGGGGGCAGAGGCAGAAGAAACGCTATCAGTCCAAGGCCAACCTAGTCTACATAATGAGTCTCAGGACAGCGAGAGCTATATAGAGACCATGTCTAAAAAAGGAAAACAAAACAAACAAACAAAAAAAAAATGGTGTGATATTGCTGTAGTTGGCCTTGAACTCATAAAGATCCACCAATCTGTGCCTCCCAATGCTAGGATTAAAAGTACGCACCATCATGCCTGGTCATTAAGAATTACAAAATTTATCTTATTAACATTACCTTTGCAAAGGCTTTTAACTTAAGAGTAAGATTACTATTATGTGCTTCCAGTGCAGGGGTCTCAACTTCAGTGCTATTTTAGTTTGAACTGGATGACTAAGTGTGAGCAGTGGGGCACAGGGACTGTCTACTGAGTACCCCAGAGGACATCCTGATGACAGGAGAATCCCACTCCACTAGCTGTCCATGCCTCACCCATTTGATGTACCTGACTCCCATTTGAGAACATGTTCCTGGGAATATGTGCCCTCATCACACCACTCAGAGCTGGGGAGCTAGCTCAATTTCTTCATAGGGAACAACAGGGATACCCTCAAAAATACTATTTCCTTTTACTTTATATGTACGTTTTGTCTGAATGTTACAGGTGTACATCTTTTGTGTGCCTAGTCAAAAGTGGGGACCCGATCGGCTGGAACTGGAGTTGCAGCCATGAGCCACGATGTGAGTGCTGAGAATCAAATATGCGTCCTCTGAAAGATGCTACAGGTTTCCTACTCTAAGCTGCCATCCTTCGGCCCCCACGGCTACAGCAGACATGCAACAATACTAAGAGGCCGAAGTTCTTGTTGCCCAGCTATCAGATGCTGGGAGAACTGGGCTGATCTCCCAGTAAGCACTTAACCAGCAGTGTTGTCTTCAGCAAGCTTTTAACCTCTCCAGTCTGTCTTCTTGTCTGCGAAATGGGAAACAGAGCTCCTCTGCAGAGATCTAAGAGATCATTTAAGTAAAATACCGAAAATATTACAACTACTAGGTCATTACTGCAGATTTAGCACATTCAAAAATACAAGCAGTTCATGGAAACAATTTGTCATACACAACAAAAACTATAAAATATTGGTGTTTTAAAAGTTTATTTTGAAGGTCTTTAAAAAAAAGTAAAAGACAATCTGAGAAAAAAAATTGCACAGATGATACTCATTAAATAAGTGTGATGATTGACAGCCGGGTGTGCTCTCTTCTGCAGCTCCAGAAGTGAGTTCTGTGGCCCTGAAGGTTCTTGCACTTCCAGAGGGGGAGGGGAATCATGGCAATTAAAGCTGCCTCGTAATCATGTAAATCTACAGTAGCAAACAAAATGTTTCTTTTCTTCCCAAGAAATCAATTTCGATCTTCAAACTGTGCCTTATTTTTTAAAAGGTAAGATGCTAGAAACTCAATGGGATTTGGTGGTCTGTAAGGGAAGAGAAAGGTTAGAGAGATGATTGGTACGTATATTAATTTACACATACCATTTCTTAAAATGCATCTGTCTGATTTTCATTTCACAATGAAAGGCTAGTCATAATACAGTAAGCCAAGCTAAGAAGCCAAAATTAAAGTTTTAAAAGGTCTTAAAGGGGGCTGGAGAGATGGCTCAGAAGATAAAAGAGCACTGATTGCTCTTCCCAAAGGTCCTGAGTTCAATTCCCAGCAACCACATGGTGGCTCACAACCATCTAAACATGAAATCTGGTTCCCTCTTCTGGCGTGCAGGTGTACATGCTAACACACATTACATAAGTAATAAATAAATATTTTTTTTAAAAAAAAAAAAGGTCTTAAATTGTTTTGTAGCTTAAAACTAGTTCTGAAATTCAATTCTAAAACACAAAGAGTCATGTTTATAATCCTTCTCCTTTATTATTGCGTGTATGCAGGGGAGAGATGATGCCTCACCCATGTGGAGGTCAGAGAACAACCTTGTGGAGTCAGTTTCTAGAACTTCACATGGGTTCTGGGGATTGCTGCTTGCCAAGTGCCTTTAACTGAGTCCAAACACATTTGGGAAATGAAATGCTGCTTGCCTCGGGGAGACATCTAGGGTACTAACAGTGGTCAGCTCCTTTTGTTGTTGTTTTTGTTTTTGAATTTAAACAGAAACTCTAGTTTTTATTCAAAGGAGAAAAAAAGGTTCTCTGAATAAAAGCACTTCCACTCATTGATTTTAATTCACATTGTCATTAACTGGAAGATTTTCCTTTATGAGACAACTGTAACTTAGACATAAAATATCCCTTTTCTATAAAAGGCTTCCGTGATCATGTTTTTCTTTTTTTTACTATTATTATTATTATTATTTATTACAATTTATTCATTTTGTAACCCGGCTGTGGCCTCCTCCCTCCTCTCCTCCTAGTCGCACCCTCCAGTGGTCAGCTTCTTGACTTTAGTGCATACTGCACAGAGGTTTAGTTTGTAGCTGGCCCAGTGAGGTAGCACACACCTTTAGTTCAAAGCCCTCTGGAGACAGAGGCAGGCAGGCCTCTGGGAGTTAAGGCCAGCCTGGTCTACAGAGCCAGAGCTACAGTGAAAACAAAAGCTCATCAAGCTTACAGTGTGTGTAGTTTCCCAAGTGAGTCCTCCAGAAAAAGACCAAATAAATAACAGACACGCCACTAGCAACTTCAGCTACAGATGAACTCACAGGCGGCATTAACATTCATTTACACTAGTTACTTTTTTAAGAGTCACTTCAATTTTTCTTCAATCTCTTATTACATTTGTTTTGTGGGGAAGCCTACCAGTTCTGTAGAAGACAGAGGACAACTTTGAAAACCAGTCCTCTCCTCCTTCCATGGGGACCCCAGGGACCAAACTCAGGTCACCAGACGTGGTGGCAAACCTCTTTACTCACTAAGCTATCTTGCCAGCCCAAATATTTTAAATTATTATTTATGATGCTATAACAATTTACACCTGAGAAACCCACTAATATATTTAAAAGATATAACTCTATGTTTATCACTTTTATACAAGTAATTTTTGCTGAAAACCTGCCTATATATTAAAAACGGGTCGCTTAAAAAACCATACTGAAAACCGAACACAGTGACATGTAATCCTAGTTCCAAACCAACCAGTACAAAACAGCAAAATCCTAATGCAGCCAGTTCTGATGAGACCTGATAAGCTAGGGTCAGATGGAAGGGGAGGAAGACCTTTCTCCTATCAGTAGAGGAGCATGGGAAGAGTTGAGGGAGGGAGGATGGGATTGGAAGGAAATGAAGTAAGGGGCTTCAGCTGGGATACAAAGTAAATAAACTGTAACTAATATAAAAAGTATTCTTTAAAAAAAAAAAAAAAAAAACCGGCAAAATCATCCCTCCCACATACAGGGTGAAGAATGGTTAATGGTACATACCAGTAATCTCAGGAATTGGGAGACAAAAACAAAGGTTAGGTAACAGCAAGGTCAAAGCTGGGCAGTGCCTCCAATGTGTAATCCCAGCACTCTGGGACAGCTGCCTGGACTTCAAACTCATTTTATGTAGTAAATCTGAGGCTAGCCTGGGCTACATAGAGACACCCTATCTCAAAAATCCAAAGGAAATGAGAGATGGTAAAGTGCTGGCCTAGCGTGAGCAAGACACGAGAGCCAAGCCCCAGCACTGCAAAAACTGAACAGGTGGCACCCAATTATAATGCCTCCTCTACACATGGGAAGTAGAGGCTAGCCCAGACCATGGCGTGCTAGGGAGGAAAGGGGGAAAGGTAGAGAGAAAAGGAGAAAGGGAGGGGGATGAAAAGTTAAAGAAGACAAAGACAGACCAGACACAGTGGCATATTCCTGAAATTTCAGTGCTTGGAATTTCAGTCTAGTGTATATAGCAAACTCCAGGACAGTCAAGGGCACATGATGAGACCCTACTCAAAAAGGCAGGGTGGGGAAAGAGAGGAGAGAAAGGCAGGCAAGGGAGCATACAGAAACCTGATTTACCATGATAAAAAAATATTTATTACCCTGTGCTGGGCATGGTGGCACACAGCTTTTTTAGGGCATAGGGAATTGAATAGCCAGGCAGTAGGAGTGCTCCTCTTTAATCCCAACACTCGGGAGGCAGAGGCAGCCTCCCAACTGCTTAGAGCAGCAAACCCTACTAGAATCGCCCTCTGAGACACCACTTTCATGAAGATTTTTTTAAAGATTTATTTATTCATGTATATGAGTGCTCTATTTGCATGTATGTCTGCATAACAGAAAAGGACCTCAGATCCCAGGATAGATAGGTATGAGCCACCATGTGGAAGGGCAACGGTGTTGTTAACCCAGGCCATCTCTCGAGCCCCCACTTTCACAAAGATTACGATCCCTAGTGGCTTATTTTGCCACAACTCTTTGCTTACTAATTCTATTGACAAACATTTTATTAGTTAAAATCATCCTGTTTTCTTCTTTCTAGCACTGAGAATTTTAATCAGGCGTGGTTGTACACACCTACAATCTTAGCACTTAGGAAGCAGAGGTAGGAGTAGGAGTTCAAGGTGATCCTAGCTACAATGGAAGTCTGAAACCAATTTAGGCCACATGAGACCCTGTCCCAATAAAGCAATACTAATAATTTAAAATTCAAATTACATAGAATTTCTAACATAGCCTTCTGGTGGTGGTGCTGGAAACTGAACATGGGGCCTCAGACATGCCATGGCAGCAATCTACCACAAAAGCTGTGACTCCAGCCCAACCACATTTCAGTCACCAAGAACAGAGACAAGATATGCTCAGTCATAAGAAATTGTACTTTATAAACATAAATAACCAAGCAAAAACAAAAGGCGGTATTTATTATATTCATTTAATCAGTTAGTAGTGTCCTTGGGCAGTCCAAGTATATGCTATATTGAGCACAGTGTGTGTGTTTCATTTTAAATGTGTATGGTTATTTTGCCCGCATATACGTTTGTGCCCAAAGAAGGCAGAAGAGGGCATCAGATGCCCTGAAATTGGAGTTACAGGTGGTTTTGACCCTCCATGCAGGTATTGAGAAACAAATCCAGGTCCCCTGCAAGAGCAAGTGCTATGCCATCTTGTCAGCCCTAAACTTACACAGACCCATCTGCCTCTGCCTCCCCAAGTGCTGGGATTATAGGGCACCTGGCTGACTTTCTTTTATTTAAATAGTAATAATTATTAATTAATTAATTAATTAATTAATTAATTAATTACTTTTTTAAAAAATAAAAGTTTAACAGCAATGGGACCAGAGAGATGAAGAGATGACTCAGCAAGTAAAGATGGCTACCACTAAGCCTGACAACCTGAATTCAGTATCCAAGATTCATATGGTAGAAGAGAACTGAACTCCCAGAAGTTGACCTCTGTATGTCTACCACAAAACACACACACAACAAACATAAATGTAATTCTAAAATAAAAATAACGAGTTTGACGTCACTGAACAAAAGCCACCATACACAACCATTCCATTGGTATTTCGGGTGTGGAGCACAGTCTGTATCTCCTCTCACAGGAAATGTTATCTCACCTTTCCTTGGCAAGCACAGCAAGTCCCTGTAATAAGATAGGCACGACTGTCTGGTCCAGATAGGCACGGGTGGGCAAGGACTGTAGATCCACCTTCTGTTTTGATGACTTCTCTGCGTTTATCTTCTCATTTTCAACTATCCTCTAGTGATGTTAAAAAAAAAAAAAAAAAAAAAAAAAAAGCAATTCATGAATATCCCCCAAGTACAAGACTGCTTGGAGAGCAAAACAAAAACTAATGGGAAAAGAGCACTAGAGGAAAGGCAAATCATGACTAGAACTATTCCAGATGGCAAACCTCTCCCCCAGCAGACATTCAAGCCAACCCCTAAACTTCTTTCTTTTTCCTTCCTTTAAGATTCATGTTATTATTTTATGGGTACGATACTTTGCCTGTATACATATGCACCATGTACCCAAAAAGGCCAGAAAAGGGCATCAAATCCCTTGCAACTAGAGTTACAAAGAGTTGTAAGCTACCATGTAGGTGCTGGGAATCCAACCCCAGTCCTCTGCAAAAGCAACAAACGCTCTTAACACTCGCCAACTCTCCAGCCCCAACCCCTAAACTTCTCTCTCTCTCAGTTTTTCAAGTCAGGGTTTCTCTGTGTAGCCCTGGCTATCCCAGACTCCCTTTATAAACCAGGCTGGCCTGGAACTCACAGAGATCCGCCTGCCTCAGCCTCCTGAGTGCTGAGATTAAAGGTGTACACCACCATATCCAGCTTTATCAGAGTATTTGGATACTAAAAAAAAGGAAAAAAAAATCTACTAGTTTACAAGCTATTATAATGCCTCCAATAAAAAACAGTAATTCCAGAAACAAGGCTACATATACTGCAGTGAGGACTTATCTAGGATGCATGAAGTCCTAGGTTCAATCAAAGCAATAACTGGGTATGGTGGTACATACCTGTGATCCCAGCACTTGGAAGGCAGATCAGGATGATCAGGAAATCAATATCATTCTCAACTATATACTGAGTTCAAACCCAGCCTCAGCTATAAATAACTCTAACTTTTAACAGAGGGCACTGAGCTGCCTCTAACCCCAGCACTCAGAAGACACAGGCAAGCAGATTTCTCTGAGTTCCAGCACCCACATGAGGCAGCTCACAAATGCCTGCCATCCCAGCTCGAGGACCTGACACCTTCACAGGCAGGCACCTAGACTCACACACACATACACATACATACAATTAAAATTTTTCTAATGAATCATTTAAAAAGAAACAATTCCTAGAGCTGGAGAAATGGCTCAGAGGTTAAGAGCACTGGCTCCTCTTCCAGAGGTTCTGAGTTCAATTCACTTATAACCATCTATAAGGAGATCTGGTGCCCTCTTCTGGCATGCAGGCATACACACAGGCAGAACACTACACATAATAAATAAATCTCTTAAAAAAAAATTCCTATAATACCCTCCTTAACTAATTTCACTCAAGCATTTACTGAGTGACTACCATGTGCAAACTGCTATGCTTAATTTTAGTTATGTCAATGTGACAGATCATATTATCAAGTTGACACAATCTAGAATCTTGTAGGAACTAAGACTCCAAGAACACCTGTAAGGGAATGTCTAGCTGAAGTTACTCTCTGGGCATACCTTCAAGGGATTAACTTAAAGTTAGCTGAGATAGGAAAACCCCACCATAAAGGAGGGCAGCCACCTGTGTGAGGCTTCTGTCCTGGGTGGCATAGAAGATGAAAAGTGAGTAGGAGCATTCACTGTGTTTTTCTTCCTGACTGTTGACAAAGCAGCCAGCACTTCAAGCTCCGCCACTCTGGTGCCCCTTCATACTGGACTACACCCCCAAAACCATGAGCCAAGATAAACACTTCTGTCCGTAAGTTGCTTTTGTCAGGATATTTTCACACAGCAACAGGAAAAACAAGTCAGCATCATGGATCAACCTAAATACATACAATACAAACATAACACCACACACAGAAACAAAAAGATTACGGTGTCCTGCAGTTACAACAGGAGAGACAGAACCCTATGGTCGCAACCTGCTGGCTCCCTGCTGAAGAACTTACAGGACACCTGTAAGGTACCTGCTCAAGTCTAGCAGTCGCCCAGACCTGAGAGGACAAGCACTGAAAAACTGTGGAAAACCAAAACGGCTACCATTCACAAGACAGAGTACTACAAGGAGAAACCTGTATGGGCATGAGGGGTACACAGAAAAAAACTGGTGAGGGCACTCTCATATCGAGATCAGCGCAGCAACCAGAGACCAGGAAGAAAACCACCAAAAGACACAGGGACACGTCTGGACTGCAAACACACTGGGAACACTTTGTGGTCCCATGATCCAAAGCAGCAGAGTCTCAAAATACATGGAGCATTAGAACAGTCAACGATGAAATTAGGCCTACATTAAAGGCAGGCCTGGCCCCATCTAACAAAAGTTAAAGTGAGCCTTAAAAAGTCAAACTATTAGCCTGGCATGGTGGCGCATGCCTGTGATCACAGCACTCGGGAGGCAGAGGTAGGTGGACCTCTCTGAGTTCTAGGCCAGCCTGGTCTACAAAGTGAGTCCAGGATATCCAAGACTAAACACAGAAACCCTGTCTAGGAGAGGGAAAAAAAAAACAAACCTCAAACTGTTTTCAAATAACTGTGTTCTGGCACAACATTCAAGACTGTGAAGAGACACCTAAACATAGTAAAATGGACAGTACCAGCAGAGTACTAAGGAATTAATACGCAGTGAGAGTGGTACATGCCTTTCTTCCAGCACTTGGGAAGCAGAGGTAGGAGGACCTCTGAGTTCGAGGCCAGCCTGATCTGCATGGCAAGTTGAAGAACAGTCAAAGCTACATACATTGTGAGACTCTGTCTCAAAAAACAAAAAAAAATTACTAGGCAAGACCGGTGAAATGGTTCAGTAGGCAAAGGCACTTACTGAGCAAACCCCAGAAAACATGTAAAAGAAAGAATCAACTCAAAATATACAGCAACAATAATACTGGGGGCTAGAGAACTATGGCTCAGTGGTGAAGAGCACTGGTTGCTCTTTAAGAGGACCCAGGTTTGGTTCCCAGCACACTCATGGTGGCTCATGACCAGTTCCCAAGGAGCTGCCCCTTCTGACCTCTGCAGGCACCAAACATGCCTGTTGCACACATACATCTACACAGGCAAAACACTCATACACAGTGCTCACTAGTTTTTATGTCAACTTGACACAGGCTAGGAGAGAACATCATTTGGGAAGAGACATCATCATTTGGGAAAATCACCCCTCCAGGCTGGGCCCCAGGCAAACCTGTGAGGTACTTTCTTGTTTAATTATGGATGTGAGAGGACCCAGCCCATTGTGGATTGTGTCACCCCTGGGCTGCTGGTCCTAGGAGCTATAGAAAAGCAACCTGTGCAAGGAATAAGCAGCATCCCTCCACAGCCTCTGCATCAGTTCCTAACCTGACTTCCTTGTCTGATGGACAATAGACTGAAATAAACCCTTTCCTCCAAAAGTTACTTTTAGTCATGGTATTTTATGTCAATAAAACCCCTAAAGCACACATAAAATAATGTGGAAATCGTGTATGTGAGAGAGAGACAGACAGACCAGAGAACAGAGAGACAGACAAGAGTCTGTTTTAGAGCCTTGGCTATTCTGGAACTCACAGAGATCCATCTGCATCTGCCTCCCCAAAGCTGAGGTTTCTTTACTTTCCCCCCCTCCCCCCGCTCTGGTTTTTCAATATAGGGTTTCTCTGCTTAACAGCCCTGGCAGTCCTGGACTCACTTTGTAGACCAGGCTGGCTTGAATGCACAAGAGATCCACCTGCCTCTACCTCCAGAAAGCTGGGATTAAAAACATGTGCCACCCACATCCAAGTCAGAGCTGGGATTTCTAAAGGTGTGTGTAGTTCCAGCACTTGCAGAAAACCTAAATTTAGTTCAAAACACTCACATCACAAAGCCCACAACCACCTGTAACTCCAGCTTCAGGGAACCTGACACTCTCTGCTGGCTCAGAGGTTACCAGCACACATGGAATACACACATACATACAGACACACAGACACACAAACACACACACACACACACAAATGTTTAAAAATAACAATATTTTTTTAAAAATAGTAATGTTTTAAGAAAGAAATTATAAGGTAAAAAAAATAATAAAACATTAAAACAAAGAAAAATCAACCCACAAAAATATATCAAGACACAATATACCTTGTCAGGCAAGGCGGCATACACCTTTAATCCCAGCACTTGGGAAGCAGAGTAAATCCGATCTCAGTGACTTCAAGGCCAGCCTGGTCTACATAGTGAGCTACAGGACAGTCGGAGTATTGTGTGTGTATGTGTGTATCATAGACAAGGCCATTAAAAATAAATCAGTATTCTCCCATCAGTGAAGCCTAAATGCCACAATACCAACCTGCCAGGCAATATGTGCCCCATAATGTTATCGTAGTAACGTTATAGTGGCATGATGGAATAAAGATGGAATATAGGGGCAACCTGCTGCTTTCTGACTGGATTTATGTCCTGTTCCACAAGAGGGTATACATGCCTGCCTGATATATAAACCTGGCCAAAAGCCTATAGCTCAGGAGGCCATGGGCCCCAGGGAATCACCTACTACTGTTACTTCTCTAAAACAGTTGTCAAATTACCTAAATATTCCTGTTTCCATCCATAGATTAATGTATCTCTCAAGTTTGGGCAGAAGAAGCCTATTTCTGCAGTAGTGGTCAGCAAGAAAGGAAGCTCAGAACTGATCCGAGTACTCAGCCCTAACTGGAACTTCTACAGTACTCCCCACTAAGGCTCCAGAACAGTGTGAGACAGGACGCAGACCTGGAGTTGGAGGGATTGCTATCTTCTGTACCCAGCATGACTGTAGAACTCATCATGAACTCATGCACTTACGGAGAACTGCACAAGACGAGTCAACACTCCTGCAGGCAGCACGACTTGGACTCACTGAGTTTCAACCAATTAAAAAAAGGAAGGGAATGTGTTTGGAGGACTGGGGATGTACAGGTAAGGGGTAGGCGGAAGCTGGGAATGGATATGATCAACATATATTGAAGCCAGCCTTTAATCCAAGCACTCAGGGAGCCAGAGGCAAGGGGATCACTGTGAGTTAGAGACCAGTCTGGTCTACAAAGTGAGTTCCAGGATAGCCAAGGCTATAAAGAGAAAAACCTGTCTCAAAAATAAATAAATAAATAAGTGTTTGTATGTATAGACAAGACTAGAGAGACAACTGAGCAGTTAACAGCACTGGCTGCTCTTGCAAAATACCTGAGATTGGTTCCTAGCACCCACATGGCAGTTCCTAATTATAACTCCAGTTCCAGGGAATCTGGCACATTCTTCTGGCTTCTGTGGGCACCACAGAGAAACAGAGAAACCCTGGGGGGGGGGGGGGGAACAAGCAAGCACCAGTGGCTCTTACAGAAGATCTTAGTTCAATTCCCAGAACACACAATGTTAGCATACAGGAGGTCCCACTATAGGCTCATTTCAAGGTCCAAACAACCTCTGATGTCATCACCTTCTGCCACCTCCAGGTGATAAAAGGAGCTCCACCAGGCGGCTCAACTCTCTCTTTATCTATCTACATATCTATCTCTCAGTCTCTTTCTCTCTTTCTCTGTCATGGGCACCCTCCTTTCTCCCTCCCTCCCTGCGCGCTCTCTCTCTCTCTCTCTCTCCCTGCCCCTCCCCTTTTCCGAAATAAATCTCCTTTATACCAGATATGTTGTGTGGCACAGTAATCATTATTTTAACACACTTGGTAGCTCACAACTCTCTGTAACTCAAGTTCCAGGAGATTTGTCACCATCTTCTGATGTACCTTCACTCAGGCAAAGCACCACTCAGGCAAAGCTGGGCATGGTGGCACACCCCAACACTCTGGAGGCAGAGGCAGATATATCTCTGTGAATTTAAGGTCAACCTGATCCAGATAGTGAGTTCCAGGACAGCCAGAGCTACACAGTGAAATCCTACCTGGGGGGGGGGGGGGAGGATAGAAAAAGTAAAGAAACATATATACATATACATGTATACACAAGGGAAGAGGCAAGGAGATCACACAAATGCAAATACAATGCAATTCCTCTGCAAAAAAGTCAACCTGCCAACATTGAAATACAGCTCTAGGTCAGGCAGGATGGCTCAGTGGGTAGGGTGATTGCTACACCCAAGTCTGATGACAAGAGCTCAATTTCCAGAACCCACCTTAGGGTGGAAGTAGAAAACCTACTCTGTAAGATTGTCCTCTGACCTCTATACACGTGCAACACACACACACACACACACACACACACACACGAGCACACTAATAATAATATATTAAATTTAAAAAAGAAAAGCAGATCTAAACTTACTTGCTAGTGAGCTTGAACAAGTTACTCAACTTTAAGCGTTCTGGGGCTGAAGATATAGTCAAGTTGATCTGGTGTGTATTACAAACACCGCAAAGCGTTGAATATTGACACCTGTTTCTATAACAACTGCTTGGAAACCTGGTCCTGCCCTTTTCTATACAAACTTAATCCCTATTCACACACAAATTTTCTCCAGGAAGCCTCTATTTTCCTAACCAAACCTACCCAGCTCTGGTTCCGGGATTTAGTCTTTCATTTACAAACTACCTTTATTTTTAGGCAAGTCTTAGCATGCTAGTAAAAGAAGCCATTTATAATCTGATACTACGGAGGTGACGGCAGCAAAGTGTAGCCTAGTAAACGGATCCTAAGTTTTCTCCAGCTCTCAAAAGTCCCATAGATGTGGCAGAGGAACTGGGCGAGTTACCTCAACGTTGTCTGTGAGACCGTACTCAGTGTGAGGGTTTTCTGCAACCTAGAAAACAAAATACAGTCACAGAGACATCCTCCCGTCCCGCGCTGCCTCCCTGCACACCGCCACTCTGAATCCAGGGCCTCCTGGTACCTGCGTCTGTCCCTCCAACATCTGCTCTGACTCCATGGCGGACCCTGCAAACCGCAATCAACCGGATACCAGTCTTGCAAAACAAGAAGAGCCGCGAGTTAGTTACCCGGGAGATTTCAAGTGGAAGACGCCAGGATGCGGTGCAGCCCAGCCCGGGACCCCGCCCCTCACCCCCGCGGGCAGCAGACGCGCGGGCTGAGACGGTCCACGGACTAGCCGTCCGCGTCGCATCGCGAAGCTCGGAGGTCGTCCCGAGGATCTAGCAGTGGGAGGAGGACAGGGAGCTGATTACCCGCGCCAATGCTGTCGGTTCCTAAGTGCCCTGCACAGCGACACCGACTCCCAGCGCGAACCGCTCCGGCCGTAAGTGAGGGACGTCGCGCTGCTGCTGCGCCTGCGCAGAGCGGCGCCGCGGGCAGCACTGCCAGAGCCCGCCTAAGTGGGCCTGCGCCTCTGCGGTGTACCGTGTCCCTGGACGCCGGCCGGCTTAGCCGTGCCGCAGATTGGGCGGAACCAAAGACTGCCTTAAAGACAGAGACCACTCGCCGAACGATTCTTACTGGAAAGCCACAGGCTCAGCCTTCTTTAAAGCCAAAGAGCAGCACCCAGCTGCCCTTGCAGGAGGTCTTAGGTTTGGTTCCCAGTACCCACAACCCAGGCTCACAACCATCTGTAGCTCCAGTTCCAGGGATCTAATGCTCTCTTTTGACCTACGCTGGCAGGAGGCACGCATGTCCTCCACATACATGCAGGCAAAACACGGACAAATATAAAATAATATATATATAGTATATATATTTATATTTAAAGGCCAAAGGGAGAGAGAAGGAGTAGCGTGTTGGGATTCTTGGGCGGCTTTTATTCAACCTCTGCAGTTCAACCTACTCTACGTTTATGTCTAGATTAGTAAAAAGTTTACTTTCAGGGGGAAAGGGTGCAGTGCATGGTAGAGCACTTGCCTGAGATGACCAAGGATCTTGGTTCAATTTCCACCAAAGAAAAGGGCTTTCCGGGCTGTGATACTATGGATACCATCCTGGGTTTTGATTGCTTGCCAGGTGTGGTAGTTCGTGTCCGAAATCCCAGCATCTGGATGACTGAGATAAAAAAGGACCACACAGCAGCCTCCTGAATGTGAGTTCTACGTAAGCCAGCCTTCTCCAGGAGCTGTGAGTACAAAGGCTAATTGGTGACTTATTTATTATATGAGCGATCCATCTGCATGTACACCTGCATTAGAAGGCATTAGAGGGTATAGATGGTTGTGAGCCACCTATGTGGTTGCTGGGAATTGAACTCAAGACACTCTGGAGGAGCAAACAGTGCTCTTAACCGCTGAGCCATCTCTCCAGGACCGATTGACTAGAATTTCAATGGTATGGAGAGGCTGGAATGTTGCAAGTCTGGACACTAATTGTCTTGAGCCTAGTTAGCTCCCTAAATAGCTATTCAATACCCACCTCTGCAAGTGACCTAAGGTCTTTACTATCACTGTTTACTATTAGGTAAAACTCTTGGAATGTTCAGATTCCTACCAAAACGTTTCTAAGAAAGCTTCAGATGTCCCTACCATGCCTGTAGCTAAGATTTCCTCACTTTCCTACAAATCACACACCTAATATATTTGAAAAGTGCCTTTATCTCAGGTGTGGTGGGGGGCTGGAGAGATGGTTTAGCCATTGAGAGAACTCACTGCTCTTCCAAAGGACCTGAGTCCAGTTCCCAGCACAACATCAGGTGTCTAACAACCACATGTAACTCCAAGGGGATCTGACACCCTCTTCAGGCCTCTGTGGACACTTGAGGTTACTTGCACTTACACAAAGATGTGGTATACACATTAAAAATAAACAGATCATCTGAGCCATGCATGGCCCATGCACATACCTGTAGTCCTAGCACTCTGGGAGGCAGAAGCAAGTGGATCACTGTGAGTTCGAGCCCAGCCTGGTCTACAAAATGAGTCCAGGACAGCCAAGGCTACACAGAGAAACCCTGACTGGGGGTGGATGGAAAGGTTAGAGATAATCTCTTTCTGACACACAATTTATAGGTGTTAAGTAATAGCCTCAGGTCGTGAGAAAGTGAGTCATGCTATACAGGGCAGTAATCCCTAGAATTGCTTGGTCCTAGCCTGACCATTCACCTCCATTTGTAGGAACAATATGCCTGGGTATCAAAAGCAACCCACCAGACTTTCTGTCAAACCATGAAAGAAGAGCTGTAACTTCCTGGTGGCTACCTACATATTTGTGTGCCCACACACGTCCCCATGTCTCCCAGCCACCCTAAATGTGCTCAGCCCTCATCCCACAAAAACCGTTGGGGTCCCTCAATGTTCCAATGAAGCAGTCTCAACCTGTTGACTGTCTGTCTGCCTCCTTTCTCTTTTTCCTTTTTTTAAGATTTATTACCTTTTATGTGCATTGGTGTGCTGCCTGTGTATCTGTGTGAGGGTGCCAGATCTTCTGGGACTGGAGTGACTGACAGTTGTGAGCTGGCATGTGGGTGCTGGGAATTGAACCTTAGTCCTCTGAAAGAACAGACAGTGCTCTTAACAGCTGCGCCATCTCTCCAGCCCTGCCTCCTTTTTCTTAAAACGAATAGCAAACAACATGAAAATTTTGAATGCAGAGCATTTATTTAAGGTAGCTGTAAAGGATACAGCTCTGATTTTAACTCAGTTCCCTTTACGGCTGCTTTTTTCTTTTTCTTTTTCTTTTTTTAGGACAGCCAGGGCTGTCTGTCCTAGACTCGATTTGTAGCCCCAACTGGCCTTGAACTAGCTAGCCACTGCAAGCACCTCTCTCATGTACGCGTGCACAGACTCACTGAGTTAAAAATAAAAATAGGGGCTGGGCATGGTGGCACACTCCTTTAATCCTAGCACTTAGAAGGAAGAAGCAGGCGGATCTTTGTGAGTTCAAGGCTAGCCTGGTCTACATTAGCAGGTTCCAGGCCAGCCAGAGAGATCTTGTCTCAAAAACAAACAAACAAACAAACAAAAAGCATAGATAGATAGAGAGATGGATAGATAGATAGATAGATAGATAGATAGATAGATAGATAGGTAGATAGATAGATTGATTAAAATAAGGGTTGGAAAGTTAAGAGTACTAGGTGCTCTTCCACAGGACCTGAATTCAGTTCCCAGCGGCGGTGAACCCAGCACCCACATATTTCTCAAGAACCTAATAGGATTACCATACAACCTAGCACTTCAATTCCTAAATGTATACCAAGAAAAATTAGAGCACATGTTCACACAAAAACTTGTACATGTGTGTTCATGCTCACATTATTGATAATAAAACGGCCCAAACATACATCAACTGGTTAACAGCTAAAGTATGATAATCCGTTCATGCAAGAAAACTCAAGCATAACAGGGAATGAGTGGTCTTCCTGCCTCTGCCTCCTGAGTGCTGGGATTAAAGGCATGAGCCACCACCACCACCTTAGGTGCACTTAAAAAAAAAAAAGTTTTGGTTAATTTTGTTTCTTTTTCATTTTTTTTTTTTTTTCAGTGTGTGTGTTTGTTCAAGGGATTGAACTAAGGCTTGGCAACAAGCACTGTTACCTGCTGAGCCATCTTGCTAGACTCTGTAGTTGAACTTTTTAAAATTTCAGCTGAAGATTTTAATTAGAAACTTCCTACTCAATATTTGAAGACTAAATTATGGCACACCAATATTATAGAAAATAAACCATTAAAATCAGATGGGATAGTAGTTCAGTTAGTAGAGTGCCTGCCTGCATGCACAAATCCCTGTTTTAATCCCCACCACCACATAAATGGTGGGTGAGTGGTACTGGGAATCAAACTAGGTTAGAAGTGGTAGGATCAGAAACTTATGATCGTGTGTTACAAATTGGTCTGATGCCTGTAACTTGCCCTCAAGATCTGGTTACACCTATCCTTGATTTGTAAACCTGCCTAAGACATACCTGATTGGTTGATTAAACGGCCTATACCTGGGCAAGGCAGAATGGAGTAGGCGTGGCTAAGGGTCCCAGGATTCCGGAAGAGCAGAATCATGGGAGACAGAGACAGGAAGAGAGGAAGAAGCGGTGTGCCAAGCTGGGTTAGCATGAGGAAGAAGCCACTTGGTCTGGGAGGAAGGCCTTCAATAACGGCATGAAAAGGCCCAATGAAGAATACAAGCAAGTACCATGGGATTATGAATGGAAGGTAGTCCAAATAGGAAGGATTAAGAAGGATGGCATTGGATAGGGCTGGGAGATGGATGGTGAGGTTACTGAGCCAGCCAAGGTGAAATATCTGCCCAGCCTAAGGTAAATAAGGTAATTATAAAAAATAGAAATTATAGAAATAGGCTGGTCAATAAGAGACCCTGTCATTCATAAATAAACAAATAAATAAAAGTTGAAATAATACAACCTCGCCTTGTGACTCTATAAGCTACGTGGATACATATCTCAAGTCAATAAACTTTGTTTAGAAACTAGAATGATGGGTAATTTTTTTAAATTTTTATACTTGATAATATTGTAATTGGTGAGAGCTACCATAGAACACTTGCAGGATTTTGCATATCCAATTGATGCAGAAATGAAATGTTTTGCATAAGGAGAAAACAAAAACAATACCAACTATTGAGGACATTATACTGTGTGCATTATCATACTATGCTGCAGCTGTACAAAATTCTAGGAACTGAGAGTTACTGCTCAAAATTTTCTGCTTTGAGGTTTGTTCTTTGAAACAGGGTCTCGTTATATAACCCAAACTGTCTTGAAACTCATTGTATTTCCCAAGGTGGTCCTGAGCCAACAGCAAGCAGCTTGCCTCAGCCTCCTGAATACTAGGATTAAAGCAATCTCACCTAGGGAGGCACAGGTAGATAGATCTCTGAGTTTGAGGCCAGCCTGGTCTACAGAGCAAGTTCCAGGACAGCCAGGGCTATATAGACTGCCGCAAAAACAAAAAAACTCAAAAACAACAAAAGCTATCACATCTGAAGGGATTTCTAACTGGCCCAAACTTTGAAAGTATGGCAAGTCAGCTCTTGCCCACTCTCCTTCCCTCTCCCTAAAGCTAGACCCCATGGTCTAGTTCCTTATTTAGCCACTTATGCCTGAAAAAAACTCCATGGTCCAGCTATCAAAACACCAAGGCCCAGCAATCAAAATTTATTATTTGGCTACGCTGGCTAACAGGTCCTATCAGGACTTCCCAACTCATCCTAGCACAGACTTCCCCATTTCCTCTTTAAAAACCACTCGTGCAGAAATACCTGCTGCTCTTTGCGGACAGCCCAGAGGCAGCCCCCTACTACCACCCATGCTTGTTGGTCTGGGGTAATGAATCTCCTTTATGCTGAGAATTTGGTGTGTCACTATGTTCTGTGCCAACCCCAAGGCCCTTTCAACGACAGGTTTAGGTGTGTGTGTGTATGTGTGCAAGTGTGGTATATGTGTGTGCCTGTGTACACATGTAGATGACGGGAATATTGGGTATCCTCGTCTGTCACGTCTGAGATTTGGTCCCTTGAGGCAGGGTCTTTTTTTGAACTTAGAGCTCAAGATTTTCAGTTAGGCTGGCAGTGATGATCCTGACACTACTACTCTGGTTCTGAGGTTACAGCTATGCAGGAGGCCAACCCTGACTTGTTATGTGGGTGCTGAGATCTGAATTCCTGTCTTCATAATTGTGCAAGTGCTTTTAAAAACCTTTAACGCATTTGGGCATGGTGGCACTCACTTTTAATCCCAGCTACTCAGGAGGCAGAAGGGTGCAGATCTCTGTGAGTCTGAGGCCAGTCAGTTCTACAGAGCAAGTTCCCGGAGAGTCAAGGTTGTCTCGAAAAACAAAACAAAAAAGCTGGGTATGAGAATGTATATAATCTTGTAATCTCAGCACTTGGGAGGCTGAGGCAGGAAAATTGCCGGGAGTTCAAGGACAATCTAGGCTAGAGTGTGATACAAACTAATCAAAGACCAGTATAAAATATGTGTGGGGCATGGTAGCACACGCCTTTATTCTCAGCACTCAGGTGGATCTCTGTGAGTTCAAGGCCAGCCTGGTCTACAAAGCCACCCCCCCCAAAAAAAAAAGTGTGTGTGTGTGTGTGTGTGTGTGTGTGTGTGTGTGTGTGTGTGTGTTGGATGCATGAGTAGAGGCTAGATGTCGGTGTTGGGCTTTTTCTGTCTCCATCTGGCTCTCAATCTTATTATTATTATTATTTTGAGACAGGGTTTCTCTGTGTAGCACTGCTTGTCCTAGACTCACTTTGTAGACCAGTCTCACCTCAAATAGATCCACCAGCCTCTGTCTCCTGAGTGCTAGGATCAGGTGTGAACCACCACTGCCCAGCTCAGTCTTTTTTTTTTTTTTTTTAAGATTTTTAAAGGTTTTGTTATGTTTGCTTTGCTGTTCTTATTTTATGTGTATGGGTGTTTGGTTTGCATGTATGTCTGTGCAATCATTGGCATGCCTAGTGCCTGTGAAGGCCAGAAGAGGGCACTGGATCCCCTGACACTGGACAGTCAGTTGTGAGCTGCCATATGGGCGTTGAGAATTGAACCTGGGTCCTCTGAAAGAACATCCAGTGCTCTTAATCGCTGAGCCATCTCTCCAGACCCTCAACGTTACTTTTTAAATATTACTTATGTGAGCATGTGTGTCAGTGTGTGTACACAAATGCCCCTTTGCTCATCTGGAGGCCAGAAGAGGACATGAGCTCCTTCAGAGTGGAATTACAGGCATTTATGGATTCGCAGCTTGTTAGGTAGATGCTAACCCTAACTCTGGTTCTCAGGGTTGTCCAGCAAGTGCTCTCAACCATGAGCAACCTCTCTACCACATTTTTGTTTCGTTTTGTTTTTGTTTTTTGGAGACAGGGTTTCTCTGTGTCGCCTTGGCTGTCCTGGACATTGTAGACCAGGCTGGCCTCAAATTCACAGAGATCTGCCTGCCTCTGCCTCCCCACCTTGACACCTCGCCCGGCCTAATCACACAATTTTTTGAAACAAGATCTTTTATGGAATCTGGAACTTACTAATTGGTTAGGCTGGCTGTCCAGCAAGCTACCCTGGCTGATAGCAAGCCTCCTATCCCTGCCTTTCATCATGCCACCATATTAGGCTTTTTAGACAGCTTCTGGGAATCAGGTCAGGGCCGCATGATTGTGTAACTCGAACTTTAGCCACTGAGCCATTTCCCAAGCCCAGACCATTAACTTTTCTTTGGATTTGAGGCTCCGTGATTTGTGCAAAAGTACCTCCTTATCTGCCTGGAACAAACCTTACAGTGGTCCTTACCTCATTCTGTCCTCTTGTTTCTTGATGGTTAAACACAATTAAATGTTGAGTTCTTCAAAGGCAAAGCCCATCTCATTATCTTTGTGTTTGTTTGATTTTTATATTCAGTATGTATGACTAGAAAAGGGATGACTTTATAGAGAAAACAAAACACTGCCACAAAAGTAATGCTCTCTACAGTTAAGGGTTCTAGAACTAGAACCACAGAATCCAAACAATAAAGAAAAACTACTATATATTTACATATATATATATATACATGTATACCTATATGTATATATGTGTGTGTGTGTGTATGCATACATATTGTATATATATATTTTTACAGACTTGAGGCAAATTAGAGTGGCAGGGTCCAGAGAGATGGCTGATTGGTTAGAAGCTCACACTGCTCTTGCAGAGGACCTGAGTTCAGTTGCCAGCACCCGAAATGCATAGCTCACAACCACCTGAAACTCCAGTTCCAGGGATTCTAATGTCCCCTTCCGGCACCTACAGTCACACACATAATCCCACATAGAGACATAGAGCACACACATAATTAAAAATAAACCTTTTATAAAGCCTAGAATGCTTGTGACCTGGTGTGCAGGCAGTATGTATCTAGGCATGATGCAATATGTGAGGTGGAATTAGGGAAATGTTAACACCGCTCTGCAGTTGGGCAGGTGTGCCTGCTTCCTGCACTTGTTGCCATGTAAAATTTTTAGACTGGGGAGGGTTTTTGTTTGTTTGTTTATTTTTGTTTTTACTTATTTAAGTTTTTTTTTTTTTTTTTTTTTTTTTTTCGAGACAGGGTTTCTCTGTGCAGCCCTGGCTGTCCTGGAGCTCACTCTGTAGACCAGGCTGGCCTCAAACGAAGAGATTCATCTGCTTCTGCATCCAAAGTGCTGAGATTAAAGGTGTGTTCCACCATCACCAGGTGAGGGTTTTGGGTTTTTTGTTTTGTTCTTTTAAGACAGGCCTTCACGTAGCCCAGGCTGAAACTCACTAAGTGGCCAAGGATGGTCTTAAACTCTTCTTGTTCCCCCCTCAGCCTCTCTCCTCACACATCTGACAATTATGAAATCCTAAGAATAATCAAACGAGATAAAACGAGCTGCTTTGAATGAGATTAGATAGACGTGGGTGAAATTTGTCTTGTGTAATCTTTGCCTAAGAACTTCATTAGTACAATAATGTTCTGTTGGGGGTGGGGTGAGAAAAGCTATTGCTGCTTTTAAGCAATTTGCAGAAAGAAAAGTGACCAGAGAGCTGCATAACTTGGACCATCTCCCCTGGACGTCTTCTCTTCCCGGCAATTGTGTATTGCTTTTATAACCTGGGGAGGGGCCTGTGAGTCTTGCAAACGTGCTCATTTTTCAGGGCCATGAGCTTGGTGGGAAGGGAAGTTTCAACTCAAATGACACAGCTACTTGTCAAAGGGCCTTTCAAACGGTACGAAAACCCTGGGTGATGGCCCAAGCCCGTGATCCTAGCAGTTGGGAGACAAAGGCAAGAGGATCAGAAGTTGAAGGTGAACTTTAGCTACATAGCAAGTTCAAGGACAGCCTGGATTGCACAAGATCCTGCCCCGAATATGTATATATGTGTGTAGTGTGGTGTGTTTCATTGTGTGTCTGTGTATATGGAATATTTCTGTGTGTATGGTGAGTTTGTGTGTGTCTCTGTGTGTGGTGTGTTTGTGTGTGTCTCTGTGTGGTGTGTTTGTGTGTAATGTGTGCATGTGCATGGTGTATGGCATGTGTGTGGTTATTATAATACAGATGTGACCTCAGCAAATGAGAATAATGGAAATTAATGAAAAAGCTGATTTTATCATTTCTTTAAATTTATTTGTTTTTTTTTTTTTAAAAGACAAGGTCTCGCTATGTGGCCCTGGCTGTAATGGCATTCACTATATAGACCAAGCTGGCCTTGAACTCACAGAGATCCACCTGTGCTGTAATCAAAGGCATGGGCCTCCACACCCAGATAATTTTATCATTTCTAATCTCCAAACTGTCAATTGTTTCTGCCATTCACATACAGTTATATTTAGAGTTTTTTCTAACAGTTTCTGAATTATCTTTCATTTTAAATGTGTTTATTTTATGCTTTGTAGTTTCCTTCTGGAATACAAATGTTTGTAAGTGGGCATGGGTTATTAAAACGTACAAAAAGAAAAACTTTGAAATTTCAGTTTTAAGATGGCCAAGGCCAGCAGGACATGTGGCACATGCCTGTAATCCCAGAACTCAGGGCGGCAGAGGCAGGGGGATCTCTGTGAGCTCGAGGCCGAGGCCTGGTCTATTAAGCCCAGGATAGCCAAGGCTACACAGAGAAATCCTGTCAAAAAAAAAAAAAAATGGCCAAGGCCATCAAGTGAGATGGCTCAAGAGGAAAAGGCACTTATCATCAAACCTGACTCTCCGAGTTAGATCCCCCAAAATCTCCATTGTGAAAGGAGAGAACCAATTCCCACGAGTTGTTCTCTAAACTTCACAAGTGCATTCACATAAATAAATAAATGTAATTTTAAAATGTAAAGATTAGGCAATGAACTATAAATTAAGTTATAATGCCTAATTTTAAGTGAAGATTTAAAAAAAAACTTTTATTAAAGCTTTATTATTCTTTTATCATTGTGGCTATAACCCTTCTGCAATTAATTTTGACACAGAGTAAAGTGTAGACATTTTTTTTCGTATGACTAGCTAACTAATCTAAAATATTTTTATTACATTTCTTTGAAAATAGTTCACAGTTATTCAACTTTGTTAATTCTTCTCAACTATATTTTATAGTTTTTATTACACTGTCTTATACATTTTTATATACTTACTTGGGATTTTATCTTAGGGATTTAATATATATATATATACATATATGCTTTTAAATTGGCACAGAAAATTAAACATGGTTATGGGTGCTATGCTGTTTAAATCTCATTGTCATCTTGATAGAATTTGCAGTCTACATGGAAACAAGTCTCTTGGTGCACTTATGAATGGACTTCTAGTTTCGGTTAATTAAGGTGGGCCTGAATAAAAAGGAGAGCAAGTGCTAAGCACCTCAGGATGTAACCAGCAACCATCCCCAGCTTCTCCACCATGGCATTCTCCATCGTGGCAGACTGTACCCTGAGACTTCCTTCCTTAAGTTGCTTTTGTCAACTATATTCTCTACCAATATAGAAAGTAATTAATAAAGGTAATATATGGTGTGTTTTGTTTTGTCTCCTTATTTATTTACTTTTTTTTTTTTTTTTTTACTTATTTATTATAAAATAGGGTTTCTTAGTATAGCTCTGGCTGGTCTGGAACTGATGTAGATGAGGCTGGCCTTGAACTCAGAGATCTACCTGCCTCTACCTCCCAAGTGCTGAGATTAAAAGCCACCATACCAGGGGCTAGAGAGAGCGATGGCTCAGAAGTTAAGAACACTGGCTGTTCTTCCAAAGGTCCTGTGAAGTGGAAATTTCTGGTTTCTTTGAAGACTGAATTTTGTCATGTAATATTTTGTCCAGGTTGGTTTGTGAAAGAGCACGTGATATTTTGCTGTGACCCCTCATGTGCGAGGGATGCGACTTTGGCCAGCTAAGAATATCAAAGGGTGGAATTTTAGGAGAGGACATATACAAAGGCCCAAGGCAGAGTGAGAACATTGCTTTGCGGATTGACATCACTGTGCTGATCTTCATGCTTCAACACTTGGCTTTGCAGAGAGAAACCGTTCAGAGAGCATCTCCAGGCAATCCAACTGAGTCTTTAGGCTTTCGCTGCTTCGTGTTGGCCTTTAAACTGGACTGCTGGTATCCTGACTGCTGAGTCTGGTAATCCCCTAAGGACCCATCAACCCTGATCAGCAGGAGGTAGATAAAAGAAGTCTCCAGCCCTTTTTCCTATTAATCTCCTACCTAAGGTTGTGGGGGAGGGGAGGTTGGAAGGGAGGTAAAGGTGTTTAAGAACCCTAAATAAAGTAGATTTGGTGAAAAAAATCTAAGCCTACAGTCCTGAGTTCAATTCCCAGCAACATCATGGTGGCTCATAACCATCTATAGTGAGATCTGGTGCCCTCTTCTGGTGTGCAGGCAGAATTATTTATGAATAATAAATAAATGCCACCATGCCCACTACCATATGATGTTTACATGTAGACATTCTATAAATTACTGCTCTTTTCTTATTTTCTTTATTTATTTTATATAGATGAGTGCTCTATCTGCCAAGTGTTGGGATTAAAGGCATACACACCACCACTGCCTGGCTAGTTTTCTTTTTAATATACTATACATTATTAAAAAGCACTAGTATTTATGTCCTAACTCTAACTTGGAGCCCCTTGACCAACTTTTCCTCATTTTTTTTTTTTTTTACTTTGCATGTGGAGTACATATGCTTTTTATGCCATAAATATAGAGGCATAACAACATGCCTAGATACCTGGGGTTTTGTTTTGTGTTTTGCAGTGCTGGGATTGAATTTGGGACCTTGTTTTTGGTAGGCAAGTACTTTACACCATTAGTCTTCTCCAAGTGTTTTATTTCCATGCTGATTGGCTATGCTCCTTTTGTACTTTAGCTTAAAATTCTGTACCAATGGACTGCTCTGCTTTCATGACATCATACATTCAAAAATCAAGTCAAGCAGGTCAGGTAACAGTTTATGCTGACACCTACTATTCAAAATCATGAGCTCATTTACTTTCATTGAAATGACAAATCAGATGTAGAGAAAAGCTGGTGACTCACAGTTTTTTAGCTAATGACTGGTTTGTTTTTTTTAGTGTGTGTGTGTCTGTGTGTGTGTGTTGCTGGAAATTAAACCTAGGGCACTTTATCATTGATTTACATCCCCAACTCTTGAGCTCATGTCTCTGATTCTTTTCTTTTTCTTTCTGTCTCTCTGTCTTTCTCATTTTGTGTATCATTGTTTGCCTGTGTGTATGTCTATTACCACATGCATGTCTGGTGCCTATAAAGCTAAGAAGAGAGTATCAGATATCTTGCGCCAGAGTTACAGGTGATTTTGAGCCACCATGTGGGTGATGGGAATTGAATCTTGATGCTCTGAAAGAGCAGCCAAAACTCTTCATGGCTCAGCTATCTCTTCAACAACCCCAGTTCTTTTTTCACACTTTTGTCTTGAGATAAACTCTTCATAACTTATTTAAGTTTACCTTGAACTTGCTCCATAAACCAAGCAGCCTTGAACTTCCCTCCTTCTGTTTCAGCTACCCAAGTACTTGGAATTAGAGGTCTGTATCCCAACTCCTAGTAGGATTGCTGAGTTTCTATTTTTTTGAGCCAATATCTCCCAAGATGTAGGCTCCACATAAAATCTTACAATTATTAGCCAGCAAGATGGCTCAGTAGGTAAAGGCATTTGCTGCCATCCTGCGTGTCTGTGGAACTTAAGTGTATATTATGCCTCTCTAGTTTTTCAAGGGTTTAGCCACAGTATTATAAACTCGACCTACTCCCTGCTATAATGTTGGGACCTCCCTCATTACCTAATACCTTGTCAATGAGTAACATGTCTGTTTAGCAGATGAGTGAATATGTACTACATTATAGACTCCATTTATGGCAATGATTACATATTTGCTCATTATAGAGTGATAGGGCCATAATTTCTTGTTGGGGGTTGGTCTGGTGCTCCATGTATACAAATGCTGAATTCTGGGCCCTAAGATCTGATTGTAGTCCAGATGAGTGCATTGCCACATACTATGATCAGTGTTGTATAAACTTTGCTCCCCAGTTACCTCTGATTGGTTAATAAAAAAGCTAAACAGCCTGTAGCTGGGCAGAAGAGAGGTAGCAGAGCTTCTGTTCCCGGGCTTGGAGTCTCAGGTAGGGACCACAAGGTGGAAGGGAAGAAGAAGAGAGAGAAAGGACCTGATGGAAAGACAGGACCATTATGGCATTATGGTAATTTGGGGCATGTGGCTGGGAAATAGCATGAATAGCTTAAAGGATTAGTATAAATGTTTATCTGCCCAGTTATTGAGCTTAAGGCTTATTAATAAATAGAATGCCTCTGTGTCATTATTTGGGAGCTAGAGCAGGTGAATAGAAAAGCCCCCCAAATATAAAATATCATCATCAGTTCCTGAATTGTGACACCATTCCTTCCCCCTCCCCCTTCTGTGTCCATTTCTAGTTAATGCTTTGTACCTTTTTCTGTCAAAGAAACAAACAAAAACCCTTCTTTATTTTTATTTTATCTGTATGAGTGTTTACCTGGCACCTGTGGAGAAAGTGTTGAATCCCAGAGCTAGAATTATAGACAGATGTGAGTCACTATATGAGTGCTAGGAACTGAACCCAGGTCCTCTACAAGAGCCACCAGTGCTCTGAACTGCAGAATCATCTCTCCAATCTCTTCTTTTTTTCAGAAACCAATCTTCTCCCATTGTGCCTCTAAGTACACCACTTTATTGTACGTATATTTTAGTTGAAAGAGATTCTTAACAGCTGCCATCAGTCCCTACTTCAGATACTCTGAAGTTAAAGGTTTGAGGACTTCCTTAGGTACAACTCCAAACCCAACAACAAATACAAACCATCTGCTGGTAGGCACTTCAGTAAACAAAGCTGGGTTAAAGTGACAAGGTGACTGGGTGTCCAGGCTTAGTTACCTGCTTTTTTTCTGCTCCTTCTTTTCGTCCTGGGGAAACTGTTCCAGATTCAATTTAAGATTAAGTGTCCTGAAAGTTCTTATAACCTAAAAACTAGAAGGCTGTTATGCTGGCCAAGAAGGTTTTAGATCTTCAGTCCAGGCAGATTGTGTTGGGTCCAACGGAAACTCCAATTGCAAACTCCCCAAACTCCAAAAGGCAGCCCAAATATCCAGAAATGAACTCAGACTTCAAAAGTTCAGTGTTTTAACAATACTATTGAGGGGAATAGTGTGGCACTGTTCTTCTCAAGAAAAATTTAGGAAAATGTTAAGTTACAAAGTGAGTATAGTTCCAAGGGATAGAAGCTATGAATTGAGATTAATTGAAAAGTAAGATACCAACAGAGCTAAAAAGAAAAAAATAAAAAATAAAAAACAACAGCTAAATATAGGAACTGGAGAAATGGCTCAGTAGTTAAGAACACTGGCTGTTGTTACAATGGATCTGGGTTCAGTTCCTCACTCATACATACATGGTGGCTCACAACAGTCTGCAGCTCCAGTTCCAGGGGATCTGATGCCCTCTTCTGGCCTGTGTACACATGGTGGTGCACAGACATAAACACATGCCTACAAACAAATGAACAAAAACAGAGTAGCAGAGATTTGGCAAGCAGGCCAAAAATGAAAGCTAACACTGGGCAAATTCCAGTACTTAGAGACAGGTGGATCTCTGTGAGTTCAAGGCCAGCCTGGTCTACATAGTAAGTTCGCTTATTCCTATCCCAGGGTGATATATTGCACAGTTCATGTAATGTGAAATGTAAGTGGATTGACAAAAAATGTTATTAGAGGAACTGCAATTTTTTTAAAGATTTTTTTTGTTGTTGTTTTTCTGCTTAAAGGTATTTACCTGAATGTTTGTTTGCGTACTGCATATGTGTCTGGTACCTGTGAAAGTCAGAATGGAGGTGGGGGCAGATCCTCTTCAACTGGTTTTGGACCACCATGTATGCTCTGGGACCCCATGTTCTTTGTGAGAGCAGCCAGTACTTTTTTTTTTTTTTTCAAGACAGGGTTTGTCTTTGTAGCCTTGGCTGTCTTGTACTCACTTTGTAGAACAGGCTGGCCCTGAACTCACAGAGATTCACTTGCATCTGCCTCCCTGAGTGCTGGGATTAACAACATGTGCCAACACCAGCAGGCACAGCCAGTACTCTTAACCACAGAACCATCTCTCCAGCCCAGGAACAAGGATTTATACATGAAATCACTGAAGCAGATGCATAATTAATATGTGATTTTGGGAACATAGCAGGCCCTAAGAATCTCAAAGTTCTTTTTTAAAAATATGGGTTTTATTGGAGGGAATGGGGGAGACAAAGTTTCTTTGTGGAGCCCTGGGTGTCCAGGAATTTGCTCTGTAGACCAGGGTGGTCAGAGATCTCCATTCCCCAACCCCCCAACCCATCTTTGCCTCCAAAGTGATGGGATTAAAGGCATTCACCTCTATGCAAATGGTGTTTTAAAAATGTATTTTTATTTATTTGTGTGTGTGTGTGTGTGTGTGTGTGTGTTGTGTACATCACAAGCATGCAGGTACCAAAAGAAAAGTGTTATATCCTCTGGAACTGGAGTTAAGGGCAGTTGTGAGCTGAGAAATATGGGTTCTAGGAACCAAATACAGGCCTTCAGCAAGAGCAACAAGTGCTCTCAACCACTGAGCCACTCCTCCAACACCCCTATTGTCTGTGAGACAGCTTCTTAGTAGAAGTCTGGCCTGTTATAGAACTTACTATATAGACCAAGCTGGTCTCAAACACAGGGAGATCTGCCTGTGTTTGCCTTCCAAGTACTTGGATTAAAGGTTTGCACCCTCACACCAGGCCATGGATTAAGATTCAGAAAAATACCTGGGAAATGGTTTCTTCAATAACAAAATCTGTTTGAGTTCCTATTTGAATCAAAGTTCAGAGGAAATTCTACACAAAATCTTTATACTGAATTACTTCCAAAAATTGCCTCGGTAATCCTTCCCTTATGCTTTCCTTTCAACTTTGCCATCAACTTGCTTTGACAATAGAATGAAGCAGAAATGATAATGTGTAAATTTGGAGTTTAGTATCGATACTCTCTTAGAAACCAGATATCTTAGAAAGGAATTTAAATGATCTTCTCCCCATTTATTTGTGTGTGTGTCATCTTTGTGTGTAGGCACACGTCCTGCTGTGTTCATATGGAGTTCAGAGGATAACTTGCAGGAGTCCGTTTTCTCCTTTTACCATATGGTTCCCAGGGATCAATCTGAGGTCATCAGGCTTTGTGGCAAGCACCCACAGTCACTGAGCCATTTTGCTGGCCCAGGGGGTCTAAATTATCTTGCTAGAAGCATGTCTAATCCAGTAGTTACAAACAAACTCCAGACATTTGACTGAGGTTGGCTAATCTATCCAAACCATTCAGTCAAACTGAATGCATAGAGTTTGCCCAAAGTACAGTCATTAGAAGAACCACCTAGCTGGCCAACATCTGTAATTCCCTCACTCGGGGAGGCAGAGGCAGATGAATCTCTGTGAGTTCGAGGCCAGCATGGTCTACAAGTGAGTCTAGGACAGCCCAGGCTACATAGAGAAACCCTGTCTGGAAAAAAAAAAACAAAAAATAATCCCACCTAACTAAACCCATCTGAAACTGCTGACTCAGGAAATTGTGATTCAATAAACAACCACTATTTTAAGTCAGTACATTTTGGAATAGGCTATTATCCCCTCCTGCCTACCCCCTGAAAAAAAATCTATTACAGCCATCATGAATGGATTGTTTTTCCAGTTATTCAGACTTATTAAATAAGTAGCATATGCAAGACATGAGGCTAAATACAGAAAGTGAGATGGCAATATATAAAGTATGGCCAGGCTTCACTAACAGTGTTATATCAGTTAACAGTGTATATCAGGAGGTAAATACGTGCTTAAATAACTATCACAAAGGACAGCATAGCATAAAGAGTCATAGTGTATCACTTCTCCATTGTCTAAGAATTTTCTTAAAGATTTATTTATTTATTTATACATTATTCTGTCTGCATGTGTGACTGCAAGCCAGAAGAGGGCATGGTTCTCATTATAAATGGTTGTGAGCCACTGTGTGGTTGCTGGGAATTGAACTCAGGACCTTTGGAAGAAGAAGCAGTGCTCTTAACCTCTGAGCCATCTCTCCAGCCCTTGTCTAAGAATTTAAATGTAGAAACATTTTTGCTTGAGGGGCTAAGGCAGAGACTTATCAAGAAGATAATGTCAGAAAAACCTTGAAAGATTTTGGTAGTGAGGTAGAAGGAGAAGGCATACCAAATAAAAGAAAATGACCTAAGACAACTATGTTCTAGGAAAGAAAAAGAATCTGAGATGCCTCAGAATAATCCATTTTAGTTAGATTACTGTGTAAGCATCCAGGAGATGTGGGAGGACCATTCTTCATTCAACAAACATCAATTTGATGTCAGGCACTGTTGCTGCACTAATTATTATGTAATGACCTGGAAGCTGAGTCACTAGGTCAAGATCCAGGAAAGTGATGGAGCATGTCTGTTTTTGTTGTTTTTGCTTTGTTTTGCCTGTACATGTATGGTGGGGGCTGAGAAGTACATTTGGAGATCAAAGGACAACTTCTGGAAGTTAGTTTTCTCCTCTTTTGAGTTTTGGGGTTCAAACTCAGGTCATCAAACTTGTGGGCAAACATTTTTATTCCATGTGCCATGTCAGTACCCCCTGTTTTTATTTTTTAGAGGAAGGGTCTCCTGCAGTTCAAAGTGGCATGGAATTTGCTATGCAGACAAAGATGACTTTGAACTACTGTTGAGCCAAACCAGGCCTGGGGGTGTAGCTCAGTGGTAGAAGACTTGCTTAGTATTGAAAGGTTAGCTTTCCAGGCCTGAAGAAAAAAGTGACTTAAGGAACAAAAGTCTTGTACTGTATTAAATTTCTATTACCACTTGCATGGTAAAATAAAGTGTGGTAAACTAGAATAATACAATACTACATAGCAACGAAAGAAAATAAATGCAGTGCAACTGTTACCACCAGAAATAGCTATAAAAGTCAATGAGAGAAAATTCAACCACTTAATGAATGGAAAGAAAAACCAAATTAAGAATATAACATTTATATAAAGTCAAGGCAGTACAGGTAAAACTACACAAGATATTGTTTAGAAACGCTTAAGTTTGCCAGGAATAGTGCTGCATGCTTTTAATCCAAGAACTTGGGAGAGAGAGGCAGGAGGATCTCTGTGAGTTTTGAGGCCCACCTGGTTTACATAGACTCTGCCACAAAAAAACAAAGCAGGGCAAGCTGGTTAAAGATGGTGGCTCATGCCTTTAATCCTAGCACTCGGAGGCAAAGGCAGGCAGATCTCTAAGTACGAGGCAAGCCTGATCTACAGAGTGTGTTCCAGGACAGAAACCCTGTCTCAAGAGAAAGAAGAAAAAAAAAAAGCAAACCAAAAAAAGTTTTATTAAAAGACTGCTGGGACAAGCACAAGAAGGATTAATACGCCATTCAGGACAGTAGCAGCTTCCCCTAGAGTTAAAGATTTGGTCTGCTATCTTCCTCAAATTGTACATATGTTTTTACATCTTATTTTTATTTATTTGATATATGCATAAATACATTTCTTACATCTTTATTTACTTATGTAACATATACATACTTTACATCTTATTTTTATTTACTTGACACACACATATGAGATATATTTCACACAACCACTACAATGGGTTCAGAAGAGAATCGGGGTTTACTGAATAAAAGGATTTAAAGGGATACAAATTTGAAAGAGAGACAGTATTTCAGAATGTGAAACTATCAGGACAGAGGCAGAAAAGAAGGCAGGCAGCACGTGGGAATCAGTAGAGGCAAATTTTGCAGCAACCTATGATACTTTTATTGGTAGGGAATAAAGTTTCAGCAGAATGTGGGGATTCTTGGATGTTCTCACAGGGGATGCCTCACACTGGAAACAATAGGGACTTTGTATCAGTATTCACTGGTTTAGGCAACAAGAAACAATTGTGGCTAACTGAAATAATGGGGGGAGGTTTGTGTTTTTTTGTTTGTTTGTTTTTAAAGACAGAAAGATTGGGGAGGGGAGGAGCATATAGGACAGGGAGGGAGAAAAAGAAACGACTGAATAGTTTATCTCATAGGCTACATAGTCTAGGAACCCAAAAGATGTCGGGATCTCAATGGGACTGACCAGCTCTTAACAGCTCTCGATTGATTTCAGCTACCTTCTGTTTCAGATGCCAGTTCCCAGGAGTCTGATTGGCCTATTGTTTGTTTCCTCCTGTGTGATCTGGGATCTGTGCAGCAATTGCTGCTCATTACAATATCGGAAAGAAACATAGTCCTTTGGAAATAGTCTTCCAAAGGAATGAAGAAACGACGAAGACATATGCACACACACATATGCGTGCACACGCAGATAGTATGGATTCCTTAGAAAACCATAGTACGGTAAACTGCAAAACCCAAGAATGACCTCATTCACATGATTAATCCTGAGATTACACAGACACGTAATATGCTAGTTAAACGCAGGACTCGTGGCCCTTGTGGTAATAACGTTTTTCGTTTAGGATGTCCTGAACTTTGTCTCTGCAGCTAACTGCTTCCTTCTCAGATAATAAACCCAAATTGCTACATACTGCCTCTGATATGAAACTCAAATCGGCCATTCTTTGCAAAAAAAGACTTAACTAGCAGAAAACAAAGATATAAGAAAATAGGAGTAATGATGCACACCTGTAATCGTAGTTTTGGGGCGATGGAGGCAGAAGGATCAGGAGTTCATGGCCTTCCATGAACAAGAGTTGGAGGTCTGCCTGGACTAGAAGAGACCCTACTCTAAACAAAGGCAAATGTCACTGCAAGAGAGCAAATCTAAGGACTAGTCAAGCCGCCCACGCCGCAACCCCCATTGGTAAGGTTACTATCGAAGCACCCTATTCTGACTCCTCAGAACACTGACTCCTCAGAATCGGCTGAGCGACGGGCCCCAGGGACCCGCTCGAGCGGAACCGCCCCTACAGAACCGAGGTCCCCGGAGAAAGGGGCGTAGAAGGGGATATGCCGCACATGCGCGCAAGCTCCCAGGTCAACAAAGACGGCGGCGTGCGCGCGCGCCCCGGAGCCAGACACCGAGGACGTGCGCGTGCACGGGCGCCGCTGAGAGGAGCCCGCGGGACAGAGGACAGGGGAAAGGAGGGGTGGGAGCCACCGGCCGCGGGAGGAGGAGGACGAGGACAGGAGGAGGAGAAGGGGTTGTGCTCCTGGCCGGCCGAGGAGGAAGGGGCGGGGCTGAGGAGCGGCGCGTGCAGGTGCCGGGCTCCGGGCTCCGCGGGCGCGCGTGCGGCTCCGTGGGCCCCGCCGCGCCGCAGTGGTGGCCGCCGCCGCCGCCGCTCGGTCGCCGTGCTTGTGCGGGAGGCGGGTTATGGCGGCGGCGGCAGTGGGAGCCGTGAATGAGTTCTCCGGCCGGACGACGGAAGAAGAAAGGCTCGGGCGGCGCGAGCCCCGCGGCCGCCAGGCCTCCGCCCCCCCGCCGCGGTCCCCGCCCCTGCCGCCGGCCCGGCCCCCGCGCCCGGCTCGCCGCCTGAGCGGAACCTGTATTACTTCTGGTCCCCGCTGCTCGCCGGCTTCGCCCTGCTGCGCCTGCTGGCCTGCCGCCTGGGGCTCCTCTTCGTGTGGCTCTGCCAGCGCCTCTCCCGCGCCCTCATGGCCGCCAAGAGGAGCTCCGGGACCGCGCCGGCGCCCGCCTCGCCCTCTCTCCCAGCGCCCGGGCCGGGCGGCGAGGCCGAGAGCGTCCGCGTCTTCCACAAACAGGCCTTCGAGTACATCTCCATTGCCCTGCGCATCGACGAGGAAGAGAAAGGTACTGGGGGGCTGAAGGGAGGCGGCGGCCCTAGGAGAATGCCACCTGCGTCCCTTTCCTGCACCCCCCGGAGTTGATCAGCCCCGGGAGCCCCGAGTCCCCCACAGATGAGACTCTTCTGTGCGACGCCCAGTTAGTTCACCCTCTCCCCCTTTAGGGCGCCCTAGCTGTCGACTTTGTTTCAGCACCCCCACACTTGTGCATTACCCAAGTCCCGTGAGACAGCCAGGCGTGCTGGTGACAGTGACAGTTGGCCTAGAGTGACCATTCTTTCTAACACTGTAAACAGTGAGGCTTTCTCCGAGCCGGGCTTCCAAAAGGTTTTGGTATCGAAGAAGCTGTGTATAAACTAAATGAAAAGAGTTCTGTAGTGTCTGGAGAGAAAAAAAGAGAACAGTGTCGACTCGAATTTGAAGGGGGCTAGCTGCTTATAATTAGAGCCGAATTTGCGTTATGCTGAAGTTTCATGGTTTTTTAATCAGCATAGTGAGTCTTGAAGATTTTTGTTGTTGTTATGAAGTTGTATTTTGGCCCCTGGTTACTTTGGTTTTTATTAAATCTGTTTCTTAAGTTTGTAAATTGAAATGTTAAATGAATGAGTGGGGTAAACATGCATATCATTGTCCCATGAAACCTAAAACAAAGGCCCCCCCGCCTCTCATTGAAGGCAGGGACACTGCATACTTCAGGTTTCCTTTAGCCTTTCTGTGTGAGAGGCTTTGTGTGATTCACTGTGCGTGTGTCCCTTGATCTTCACAGTAATTGTGAGAGGAGAGCACTATCAGTACAGGTGTTTTACAGATGAAATTACTATTTGCAAGATGGAAGCAGTTGGCACCAAATCTGTACTAATAGCTAATCTGAAACTTCTGTGGAAAATGTGAAGCGGGATTAAGAAGTCTTATTTATGTCCCTCCTTTTATTGTCACGTACAGTATTCTCCAAAGAAGCCCAGATTCCTACCGTGGCTTAGTTAGGTGTGCTCTTCAACATTGCCCATCTTGGGAATGAACAATCTGCAGTGTTGTTTCCACTCAGCGCTACAGGCTGGTCTAGTGTTTTCAGTCTTGTTTAGACATTTCCTTTGCAGGGCCTAAGAATAAAAAGGGGGTATATAGTGAAAGAGGCAGATATCCTTGATTTTGGAGTCCGAAGACAGAGTGGACACTGGGTTCCAAGCAGTAGTAGACACAGTTTAGAAAAGAATATTTTGTGTTTGAAAGCAAGTTTTTTGTTCATTGCTTAGTTCTTCATTTTCTCTTAGGAACATCCAGTGATCACTTGGGGAGGATGAAGGGCATTCCTCCTTCCTTCTGTGATGTTGTATTGCCCAGTTTTATAGCTGTGGGGTTCTCTAGTTTTTTGGAGTAGTGGATCTACACGTGAGAGTAGATTATTTAGGGGTTTAGGGATATAGTTCATTGGTAAAATGCTGTGCCCACTATGCTTCTGATCTGGGATTTGCTTCTTGGTGCTTTGGAAACAAAGACACCAGTCAAATTAAAATAAATTAGCTACATTAGTTTTCCTTTAAAAAGAAATAAAGCTGGAGCCTAGCAGAGGCAGATGGAGCTCTGTGAGTTAGAGGGCAGCCTGATCTACAGAGTAAGTCGTAGAACAGAGTTACATAGAGAAACACTGTCTCAAAAAACCAAAACATGAAAGAAAGCCAGGTGTGGTGGCCATGCCATAATCCAGCACTCTGGGAGGCGGAGGTAAGCAGATGGCTGTGAGTTCAGGCCAGCCTGGGGTACAGAGTTAGTCCAGGACAGCTAAAGCTACAGAGAAGCCCCTAAACCCCTATCTTAAAATACTAAAAAAAAAAAAAAAAAAATGGGGCTCAAAGTAGCAGAAATAAGAACAGTGTTAGGTGACAGTAAAAGATTATTCAATTTTTTTTTTGAGATTAGGACATAATGCCAATATTTCTTTTTTTCCTTCCTCAAATTCTCTTACATATCCCTTCATACTCTGTTTTTTGTTTTGTTTTGTTTTGTTTTTTTGTCATTCTTCAATGTATATATGATTTTATATACTGAGCAATGTTTCTCTTTTTTTGTTTGTTTTGTTTTCTGAGACAGGGTTTTTCTGTGTAGCTTTGGCTACCCTGGAACTCTGTAGATTAGGCTGGCCTTGAACTCATAGAGATCCACCTGCCTCTGCCTCTTGGGATTAAAGCCAAGCGTTAGCTTAGGTAATGTTTTTTTTGTTTGTTTTTTATTTTTTTGTTTTGTTTTGTTTTTTGTTCTCTCAGACAGGGTTTCTCTGTGTAGCCTTGGCTGTCCTGGACTCGCTTTGTAGACCAGGCTGGCCTCAGACTCACAGAAATCCATCCACCTGCCTCTGCCTCTCTGGGTGCTGGGGCTAAAGATTTATACCACTCAGCTTGTTTTCTCTTTGTTTTTGGTTGTTGTTGTTTTGTGTTTTAATACTGATAAAGAGCCAGTCTGAATGCTTGAGGAAAAGGGTTATAACAGTGGTTCTTTGGATTAACCAGAACATGACGTAGCATGTTTTGTGTGACTTCTGTAGACAGAAGTGTAAGATCTCCGAGATAATACAAAGGTGGAGGTTTAGAAGGTGTGGTTTGATTTCTCAAGTGGGTAGTACCTATCAGTAAGGGCTTCAGTGTGCTGTGGAAAAGAAAGCAAACCAGTTTCACAGGAGTTTTAGGGCTGAAGAATCTGGGATCAGGAATAGAAAGTGTCTGAATAAAATATCCCTCATTAATTAGGTATTTTCCACAATTGTATTTCTTTATTTCCCTTTTGTGGGTGCATCTCTGTGTCTTTATGGGTGCACATGTGCCATAATGTGCATGTGGAGGTCAGAAAATAACCTGTGCTAGTTGGTTCTGTCCTACCACTTGGGACCCTCAAGAAATAAACTCAGATTGTCAGGCTATCAGGCTCAGCCCTCTGTAAGGACTAACAATTACAGAGCTGTAAGCCCTGTATTTGAACTCACAGTCCCAGAGTGCTAAAAGTTTCTCACCATCATGGCAAGGAGGCATGACAGCAGCCTTGTGGCTGGAGCAGCAAGCTGAGAGCTCACATCTGAACCTTAAGCAAGAAGCAGAGAAAATGAACTGAGAGGAAAAGGCCAGAGTCTTTAAACTGAAAGCCCACCCTCATGGCACCCTTCCTCCAGCAAGGTCACACCTCTCAACTTCCCAAGCGGCATCAAAGAGGACCAGGTGTTCAAATACACGTGCACATAGGGAATGTTCTCATTCAAACTACCACACCATTTAGATGTTTTTGTTTATTTGTTTGTTTTTTGTTGTTGTTTCTTTGTGTAGCCTTGCTGTCCCGGACTCCATTTGTAGACCAGGCTAGCCTCAAACTCACGGAGATCCACCTGCCTCTGCTTCCCGAGTGCTGGGATTAAATGCATGCACCACCTCGCTTGGCTCAAACACTTTCCTGATATTCTTTGTTTTTGAGACAGGGTCTCTCTACATAGCCCTGGCTATCCTGGAACTCACTCTGTAGACCAGGCAAGTTTGAACTCAGAGATCTATCCCCCTGCCTCTTTCTGAGTGCTGGGATTAAAAGCATGCACCTCCACTTCCAGCACTTTTTTCTAATTTTATATAATCCAACATTGTATGTACATCATTTAAAACACACAAAAGCCTGTCCACATCTGTTTTTATAAATTGAGGGTAAAGAGTAAAAGTCAGTGATTACTCTCATTCTCAAAAAGTGTACATCTACCATTTGAAAAGGATTATCTCTAAACTTAGTTTGCTTTCTCTTGATGACCCCGCTGTATTGGGCTATGGTGGGTCACTCCTGTTCCAAGCACTTAGGAAAGTTTGAAGCCAGCTTGAACTACATAGTGAGTTCTAGAAGACCCTATTCCAAAAAACAAAGGAAAAACGATTCTTTTTGAAATTCTCTTTTATCAGAGGCAAAGCATTCGGATCACCACAAGTTGAAGGTCAGCGTGGTCTGTTTGGGGAGTTGTAGGATGCACAGGCTGCAGGATAGAACCCTGTTGCAAATAACCCAAAGGTCCACCATTAAAGAAATATATAATGCAAGGACACTCGAGCTTTTTAAAAAGCCTCACCTTTCTTCTTCTTGACTGCTCAATATATAGTGTTATTTACAAAAAGATAAAAAGACAGCCACTGTTGAGGACTTTATACCTTGTTTGGTTTTTACTTTCTTTCTTTCCTTTTTTTCTTTTTTTTTTTTTTTTTTTTTGGGGGGGGAGGTTTTCAAGACAGGGTTTCTCAGTAGCCCTGGCTGTCCTGGACCTCACTCTGTAGACAAGGCTGGCCTTGAACTCACAGAGATCCTGCCTGCCTCTGCCTCCCAAGTGTTGGGATTAAAGGCATGCGCCACCACTGTCCCCTTAAAACTGTCTGTCTGTCTATATTTATTGTTTTTTTGAGACAGAGTTTCTCTGTGTAACAGCCCTGGCTCTTCTGGAACTCATGCTGTAGACCAGGCTGTCCACTTGCCTCTGCCTGCACTACCATACTACGCAGCTTAAAACAATTTTTAAAAACTATTTTTATTTAGCCGGGCATGGTGGCACATGCCTGTAATCCCAGCACTCAAACTCTATGAGTTTGAGGCCAGCCTGGTTTACAAAGCGAGTCCAGGACAGCCAATACACAGAGAAACCCTGTCTCAAAAAACTAAGAAAAAAATTATTTTATATGTATATATGTTTTATCTGCATGTATGTGGGTGCACCAATGCAATGTGTCTGGTACACACAGACGTCAGAACAGGGAGCCTGATTTCCCTTGGGACTGTAGTTACAGCCACTGTGTGGGTGCTGGGAATTGAACCAGTGTTCTGTGGAAGAGCAGCTGGTGCTCGGAACTGCTGAGTCATCTCTGCAGCTCTTTGGTTTTTTTGTTTTGTTTTGTTTTTTTAATCCTAATTTATGTGCTTAATTTGGATTTGGATGTTTCTGTTATTCCTGGTTAGATATGTAGATGAAGGAGTTGCTGGGTCATATAGCAAGTAGGCTCAATCATAGGAAAAAAACCAGACTCTTTACCTTATCAATGGTACTAGTTTGTATTACAATGAAATTTTGGTCCATTGCTTTTTGTATTAAATCCTTTTAGTGTTTTTTTTGTTGTTGGTTTTTTGTTTTGTTTTGTTTTGTTTTGTTTTGTTTTTTGGTGGTGGTGGTGTCTTAGTCACTGTTGTGTTGCTGTGAAGAGACACCATGACCAAGGCAACTCTTATAAAAGAAAGCAAAGCATCTAATTAGAGTTTCAAAGAGTTAGTCATGGCAGGGCCATGCTGGGAGCATGATGGTACTGTTGGTGCTGGAGTAGTAGCTGAGAATTTCATCCTGATTCATGGGGTAGGACTGGGGATGGGGCTGATGTGGGCTTTTGAAGTCTCAAAGCCCATCGGTACACTTCCTCCTACACTTCGCCCAACAAAGTCACAGTTATTCCAACAGGGTCACACTACTCTCACAATGGCACACCTCCTAATCCTTCTAATTCTTTCAAACAGTTCCACTCCCTGGTGAATAAACATTGAATTCTATGAGCCTCTGGGACCATTCTTACTCAAACCACCACAGTTGGCTTGCTTCTTCTGTTTTAGATATGTAGTGGCATCTCATTGAGTTTCTTTATCTGAAAGATAAGGATTGAAGCACTCCACCACTGAGCTACAGCTCAAGACATCATTTTACCTAAAATATATACTTATTTTTGTATGTGTGCTTATGGTGAGGGCAGGAGAGTGGAATAGAGCATGTGTGCCACAGTATATGCCTGTGGAAGCCAGCTTGCAGGAGTAAGTTCGCTCTTTGCATCCTGTGGGTCCCAGGGATCAAACTCAGGTGATCAGCCTTGGCAGCAAGTGCCTTCACACACTGGCCCCAGGTTGTCCTTGAAGTCACTCACTCTACAGTGATGCCTTGAACTTGTGATCCTGCTGACCCTCTGCCTCTGAGCAGCTGGGATCAACAGACCTGTGCTGCCTGGATCGAGACATGTGTTCAACTTTGTATTCTCTGACAAGAGACGACATTAGGTGGCCTTTCAAGTGCTTCTTTACCATTTACCATCTCTGGGACAGTGCATAGGTTGTTTCTTTTTGCCTACGTAGGAACTTGAGATTGTATTCGGGGCTTTGCACATGCTAGAGTTATGTTTGACCATCAAACTGTGTCCTATGTTGTTTGGTCATTTTTATCATTGCTTTGTAAGAGTTCTTTGTGTATTCTAGCTGCAAGTCCTTCATTGATCATGGTAGTGTTTTGAATTTTTTTTAAAGCCTGTTTGGTGTCTTTTCATTGTTAGAACACTGGCATTGAATGGCAGGAGTTCTAATTTATTGGTTTAGTTTATCCATAGTTCTATGGCTTTTGCTTTTTGTTGGTGATGGTGTTGGTGGTTTTTTTCTTTTTTCGAGACAGGGTTTCTCTGTGTAGCCTTGGCTGTCCTGGACTCACTTTGTAGACCAGGCTGCCTTCAGACTCATAGTGATCCGCCTGCCTCTGCCTCTCCAAGTGCTGGGATTATAGGCATGTGCTACAGCGCCCTGCTGGGTTTTGCTTTTTGTGTTCTAGAAATCTGTCTAATCAATTCTCGTCCTTCTGGCCAAAATCAAGCGTAGAAATCACTGTCTTATTCAAGCTTTCAAAGAGTTTTGTTTAAATACTCTTGAGTTTTACACTCTAGAGAAGGTCTAGCAAGGTAACTGTTGGCTAAAAGGGCTTTTGCTTCAAAGCCTGATGGCTTTGAGTTTGTCCTGGAACCCACATAAAGATGGAAGGACGGAATCATTCCCCAAGGTTGTCCTCTGACCTCCACACTTCTGTGTACATACATGCACATATAATAAAATGTTAGAGAATATGTAGGTGACAAGCAAATGCTGAAAAGAGTGTTGCCAGTGAGATGGCTCAGCAGGTTAGGTAAGGATCTTGCTGTAAAGCTGGCTCAATCCTCAGAACCCACATAGGATGGTCTCCTTAAAGGTCTCCTGAAAGGTGTCTTCTGACCTATCCTAGCACATGTATGCACACACAGACAAAATTTGTAAGATTCTTTTATGTATATGAGTGTTTGTATGTATACTATGTTTGTGCCTGCTGCCTGAATAGGTCAAAAAGAGAGTGTCAGACCCATTGGACTTGGAGTGGGTGGTTGTGAGCTACCATATACATTCTGGGAAACGAATGTATACATATACATCTGGGCCCTGTGCAAGAGTGAGTGTTCTAACTGCTGAGGCATCTCTCCAGCCCCGATATGGCCTCTGAAAATTCTAGAAAGAATGCTGCAAATTAGAGAGCTTTCATACAGGCATTAAGACTAGATTGGTGCACCAGTAAGATGGCTCAGCAGGTAAAAAGCACTTGCTACTCAGGCCTTGAATTCAGTCCTCAGACCTCACCATTGAAGAAGATAACCAACTTCCTAAGTTGTCCTCTTACCTCCACATATGCACTGTGGCACCCACATGTCATACTCGAGCATGTGCACGCGCACACATACATAAAATAAAAATCTTTAAATCATAAAAAGGCCAAAAAAGAGCATAGTTTGGGATATAGCTTAGTGTATAGCCATAGCTTGCCTAGCATGAATCCAGTGCCCTGGGTTCAATTCCAGTACCACAAAGAAAAGGAAAGGGACTGGAGAGAGGGCTCAGAAGTTGAGTACATACCACTCTCTTCAGAGGACCCAACTTCAGTTGCCAGCACTCATGTCACGTGACACCTCCCTCTGTAGCTGCAGCTCCAGGGCATCTGGCATCTTTGACCTCTGCAGGCACAAGCACTCAGGTACACATACTCACACAGACACTTATTTTAAAATAGTAAAAAATTAAAATTAAAAAAAATAAAGGAAAAGGACCCAGCAAGATAGTGCAGTGGCTTCAACCATGGGTTGCAACTATGAGCAAACACCTATTTCCAGTGGTCTTAGGAACAACCAACCATACATTTATTTCTGTTGCTGCTTCATAACCACTATGATTTTGCTATTGAGTGGTATCTCAGTTCTAAGATCATTGGAAATACGTTTCCTGATAGCTGTACAAGTCAAAACTAAAGGATTATACCAAGTTGTCGTTTGACCACCACACACCTGCTGTGGCATATGCAATCATGCCACACCCCACATGATAATAAAAAAGGTAGAGAGCAATAGAAGCTAGCGGACATCAGCCTCTGTCTTCCATACACACATGCAGGGCTTTGGACCTGCACATACACGCACACACAGAAGTAAATGAAAGGTAGGAATGGTAGTGAGTGCCTTTAATCCAGCACTCTGTAGGCAGAGGCAGCTACATCTCTTGGGTTCAGCGCTGGACTCATCTACATACTGAGTTCCAAGACAGCCAGTGCCACATAGAGAGACCCTGTCTCAAAAAAACAAAACAGAAAGAAATACTGCAGGGATTGGTTAATATAGTAGAAATGTCTGTACTAGAAAGATATGCGTTGAGATCATGATAGTGGCTTCTTGGAAGGGAAAGACCACGAGAATAAGAGGCACTATAAAGGAACTCTTACATTTGCTAGTATATTGTCACTGTGGTATTAAACACTGTCACATGTAAGATGTTGCTGATGATACTGTCATCACTCAGAATGTAAATGTCATTATACTATTTGTTTCTTTCTTTTTTTTTTCAAGTAAAGATAGAAAACCAGAAATGCATGTAAGGAGGTATTTTGTTATTGAAAATGGGGCAATGAAACCAGGCATAGTGGTGCACTTGTGTAATCCTAGCTTGTAATGCTAGTACTCAGAGGGTCAGTATTTCAAGGTCATCCTGAGCTATATATGTATTCTGAGACCAGCCTGAGTTACATGAGACTCCATTTCAAAAAAAGAAAATGGGAAGATGAATATCCAGAGTTTCAGTTGGTTTGCAGTAAACTGAAGCTCTTTTAACCTAGTCTAGCCTCAAACTTGCTCTGTAGCTGAGGAAGATCTTGAACTTCTGAGCTTCCTGCCATCGGGTCCAGGTTGATTTATAACAAGCTCTTAATAATTTTTTCATGTGCCATTATCAACTACTTTTAAAATACTTACTCTTTACTGGGCACAGTGAAAAACCGTGATATCATGAGAGTAAGAAATTGCCAAATATAGCTGACTTACTTAGGGGATAAAAAGGGAATGGAGGCTGGGCATGATGGCATACACCTTTAACCCCGGTTCTAGGAGGCAGAGGCTACAGATCTCTGTGAATTCAAGGTCAGTTTGTCCTGCATAGTGAGTTTCAAGACCACAGGGCTATATATATAGAACCTGTCTAAAAAAGGTGGGTGGAGGCTGCTGGGGGAATAGGGGATATGCATTCATGAAGAGGTGTATCATAGTTGTATATGATGTATATAAAAAGACTTCATTTTCTTTTGTGGAAGGCCGGGTGCTGTGTTGCACGCCTGTGATCCCATCATTCAGGGAGGCAGAGGCAGGTGGATCTCTGTGAGTTACAAGCCAGCCTGGTCTACAAAGTGAGTCTGGGACAGCCAAAGCTACACAGAAACTGTCTTGAAAAAAAAAAAAAAGACTTCATTTTATTTTGTGATCATGGCAGTTGTGATTAAGCTTATTTTGAAAATGCTGGCCATGGTGGCACACGCTTTAATCCTAGCACTCAGGAAGCAGAGGCCAGAGGATCTCTGAGTTTGAAGCCAAGCTGATCTATAGAATAAGTTCCGGGACAGCCAGGGTTACACAAGAGAAACCAGTGAGATGGTTCAGTGGGTAAAAATTCTTAATTGCTAAGCCTGATGATCTTAGTTTAGTTCCCATGGGCTGTCCTCTGGCTCCCACGTGCATGCTGTGGCAAGGGTGCTACCACTCACACACACCTATCAATAAATAAGTGTAAGTTGAAAGACCTAAAATTTGAGAAATATTGGGACTAAAGTCTCCCTGTTGAAGAGACACTTACATACTAAGCTACAATTTCAGTGTTCTTGGACTTACTTATCTCAACATTTTCCTGTATCACCTCTCAATCTGATACTTGGGACAATGGGTGTTGCATTTTCATGCCCATAATGTGTACAAATAATGATTTCTATTTTTAAAGCAGGACAGAAGGAACAAGCTGTGGAATGGTACAAGAAAGGTATCGAAGAACTAGAAAAAGGAATCGCTGTTATAGTTACAGGCCAAGGTAGGTTTTATGTATAGTTTCTCTCCCACCCCAAACTACAGTAGTTCCCTCCCTCCGGATCCCTTTTCCCTGAGGAACCCTGCCAGAGCTCCTGCTGGAGTAAGCTGCAAGTACTGTCAAGGCCCAGATACTATGCTAATACCCAGAGTGGCCGAGTGACTACAGAGCAGCAGCACATGGAGTGTGGATATTTTGGACAAAGGGACGATTCATGTGGGTGGGAAAGATCAGGTAAAGGTGAAATCTTATTAATACCACACAGTTCACCAAATATAACTTGTTTATTATTTCAGTTCTCCACCTAATTATTTTGTACTGTAGGTGATCACAGGTAAATGGAAGTGTATTTGCAGAAGGGTGCTTGATTGCTGAATTGCATAATTACCCTCTTTTTAGTTCTATTTACCTTAGTAAATGTATTTCTTGATATCATTATCAATATTCGTGCATGTATGGTATTGCATATTCTACAATTGAAATTTAATGAAGTCTCAAACATGATTTTCTATAGCAAGCTGGCAATAACTACTATACTTTATGACCTTCCTGAAGCCATCCAAGGATCAATAGGTGATCAGCTGGTGATCAGTTACTACATAGATGTTAATGAGTCACATGTGTTATCCTGTTTTTAAAACTTGATTTATTGTATATCTGTAAGTAATCTTTTGTTGTTGTCAGCACATGTTAGAATATAAACCAGGTGCATGTTTTTAATCCCAGCACTAGGGAGGCAGAGGCAGATGGATCTCTGTGAGTTCAAAGGCTGAGCTACATAGTAAAGCGCTGTCTCAAAAAAAAAAAAAAAAGAAATGTCTTATTTTGATTTATGTTTGACTCTTTTAAACAAAAGCTCATCAAGTCTCTTATATAAAAAAGCAGAATTTGACTTAGTGGTAGAGTATTTGCTTAACTTTGCAGTTCTGAATTAAACTCAAGAATTGTAAAAGTAAATTTAAAAATATATTTATAAAATAAATGTGAGGGTTGTATCTTTGAGGCTTTGAAGAACATGACTTTTGAATTAAAAATATAAATGTATATGCAGTTATTTGTGAATTTCATGAAGAAATTTTAGAAGGAAATGACTCAATGCTTTTTATTACTCAGAGGGAAAAAAACTTTGACGTGTGTATTCTTCTTTCCACTTAGAATTGAAGTTCTGATTTTACTGAGTAGAAGGTATGTCTTTGGCAGGCGTCGTAGCATTACTCTGGGACAGACTCATTCTTGCCTAGGCAGTGACACAGTGACTGTAGCTGGGCTGGTAGTAAGTTGGCACAGGTAGCAGATCATACCTTAGCGCTTGTTTCTCATTTTGTTTGTTTGTTCATTTATTGTGTGTATATGTATAATGTGTGAGTGTGAGTAGAGGTTAGAGGACAAGTTTCAGAGTCAGTTCTGAATTCTGCTGTGTGTTGTGGGACTTGAACTCAGGTCATCATGCTTGCACAGCTGCAGTTCTGCCCACTGAGCCATCTCACTAGTCTCTGTTCAGAGACTGAAGTGTGAGGGAAATGTCATGGGTTCTGTGAAATATGTGTGAAACCCATGATACTGCAGTAGATTAGAAGCCATCATGAGGCTTCTAATTAGAAGAGATTAGAAGCCATGTTTTTGTTGTTGTTCTTGTTTTGTTTTTTTGGAGACAGGGTTTCTCTGTCCTGGACTCCCTTTGTAGACCAGGCTGGCCTCAAACTCAAAGAGATCTGCCTGCCTCTGCCTCCCAGAGCGCTGAGATTACAGGTGTGCGCCACCGGGCCTGGCTTGGCACATGTTTTTTTGAAGTAACATGTCTATGTATAACATACATATATATTTAAGACAGGTTCACACTGTATATTCCAGGCTGGCCTTGAATTCACAGTCCTTTTGCCTCAGCCTCCAGAGTTCTAAGGCTGCAGCTGTTTTTCACCTTGCCTAACAAAAGCATTCCCTCCTTCCTTTCCTCCCTCCTACCTTGCATTTTTTGAGACAAGGTCTTACTCTGTAGCCTACGCTGCCCTGAAACTCCTTATATATCCTGACTGACATTGAACTTGTCTTGGTCTTCCAAGTCCTAGGGTTACAAGTGTGAGACACTTTGCCCTACCCCCACCTCCTTTTTTTTTTTTTTGAGACAGGGTTTTTCTGTGTAGCTCTGGCTATCCTGGACTTACTTTGTAGACAAGGCTGGCCTCAAATTCACAGTGATTAGCCTGCCTCTGCCTCTGAGTGCTGGGATTAAAGGCGTGCACCATCACGCCTGGCTTACTTTGTTCACCTTTAATTTCTTTGTAAAGAAAGATTTTAATTGTGCATGAAGGTAATTGGAGTGACACTTATCTTGATACACGGTTAGTAGGGAAACTAATTCTTTCTTTTTTCCATTTAGGTGAACAGAATGAAAGAGCTAGACGCCTTCAAGCCAAAATGATGACTAATTTGGTTATGGCCAAGGATCGCTTACAACTTCTAGGTATCGACTAATGTATTCTCTAATACATGAAATATACTTGAAATGTTTAATGAATCTTACATTGTAAAGGCTGGACACAGTCTATTGGTGGCATGTAGCAGGCCCTGTGCTGTTTCCAGTATCACAAGAAGTCAGTATTTGTAGGTAGATTAGATGAATAATTTCAATTTTTTGTTGTTGTCTTTTGAGACAGGATTTCTCATGTTTAGTCTTGGCTATTCTGGAACTCACTCTGTAGACCAAGCTGGCCTCAAACTCACAGAAATCTATCTGCCTCTGCCTTCTGAGTGCTGAGATTAAAGATGCGCACTACCACTGCCCTGCTAATGTCACTTATTAAATTATATTTTATTTTATGTGTGTACCTGAGTGTATATATGTGCAAACATGCATACAAGTACCCATAGAGACCAGAAGAGAGCATCGGATTCCCTGCAACTCTGGTTCCAGGTAGTTGATGTTGCTGTTGGTATTAAGAGCTCCAGTGCTCTTAACCAAGGGCCCCCCCCCTCTCTCTCTTACACATACCAGGATTTCTCTGTGTACTCCTGACTATCTATAAACCAGGCTGATCTCAAACTCACAGAGATCCGCCTGCCTCTGCCTCCCCAGTGCTGGGATCAAAGGCATGCATCACCACAATCCAGCACATTCACCTGTTTTCTAGCTTCAGTAATTTTAAGTTTATTTTGAGATAAGTCCTCATTTTGTAGACCAGGTTGCTTTTGAAATCGGTGTCTATGCTCTTTCCTTTCTACTTTTGGAATTACAAGACTGTACCACCACCATTGGGCTTTTTTTTTTTTAATCCAGGTTTATAGACTAATACAGTTACCTAAACCAAAACAGTCTTGCTTCCCTGAACTCCTCACATTTAATTTTCAAAGAATCAGCTCACTGGCGTACTTTTGAGAAAAATCCTACTATATATCTCTACTTAAAACCCTTTAGTATTCTAGGCCAGCCATGAACTCATAGAGTATGACTTTGACCTTCTGATCCTTCACCCTCTGCCTCCTAAGTGCTGTCACTGCAGGTTTGTGCCACTGTGCCCAGTTTATGTGGTGTGTGTGTTTACACAGGTAGAATTGTAAAATCTACATACTTACTTATAACTTTTTATTCCCAATCATCAAAAACACTAAGGTTTTCATTTCTGCTTGTCTTTATTATATAATGAGTGTTTCTGGTAACCTGTGTTAATAAAAAAGACACTTAACTAGAATTTTTCCAATGTACAGTTTTACCAACGCAAGTAAATTGTGTCTCAGTATTTTGATTTAAAGAGCATTATCACAGAGAAAAATCAGATGACCTACCTCCAGTTAACTCAAGTAAACAGACAGGATCCAAGGTATATTGTATCAGCCACTTCTAGGATACAAAAGCTGTGCACTGCTTTGTGCTTTGTGCACAAAGGGTAGCTGCTATTTAACCTGTCCAGAGGCATGCGATACTGGGCCGTAAACCAAGCGCGGTGCCTGCTTGTCTGACTTCAGGAATATAAGTCTAAGACTTTGTATATATGTTCTGCTTTCTTTGTTTTGTTTTCTTGTTGGGTGCTGATAATTAATCCAGTGTGTTCCATACTGAGCTGCATGTATCTAGCCCTGTGCTCCATTTATACATGGATCCATTGGCTTGCTGGTACAGAAGAAAACGAACTTACTTCAGCAAAGCATTTTGGGGAAAAGGTGATCGTTATTTGGGTGAGGTGGGTTGTATACCTCATGCATGTCACCTTAGGAGTGTGTCTGGAAGCCTGCATGTACTTACTGCCAAGGGGAGGCAGAAGGGCTGCAGCCCTGCTGCTGCAGCTGAAGCTCAGCCCTTCCTCTCGAGGCACTAGGCTGAGACACAGCCTGTGGAGGGCTGTTATTTGAGATGGAGTGGGGTTGGAACTTACAGGCACATGCCACAGAATTTTAAGGTATGGTTGGCACCTTCCCATACTGTGCCCAGTGACCCATTTCCCCTCCCAAGAGGCAGCTGTGCCACCATTGTATCTGTGTTTCTCTCTGTGTCTGTGTGTGTGTGTGTTCATGGCGCACACAGCCCATACTGCTTCCTTTGCCTGGTGGCATTTATTTTTTGCTTGACTTACGAAAACATATAGCCAAATGTGACGTTTCTTAGATAACCTTGTTGTTTCCATCTGTGCCATTTTTTAAGTTTGATTTCCTCTTAAATTTTCCTTTTTATCTTAGTGGGACCAACACTGTACTTCCTCTGTGAAGCCTTTCCAATAGACTCTTTATGGTGTGTAGTCTTTTTTTTTTTTTAAAGATTTAATTATTATTTATACAACATTCTGCCTGCACACCAGATCTTACTATAGATGGTTATGAGCTACCATGTGGTTGCTGGGAGTTGAACTCAGGACCTTTAGAAGAACAGCCAGTGTTCTTAACCTCTGTACTGTCTTTCCAGCCCTGGTGTGTAGTCTTTTAAAAATTATGTTGTACTGGGCATGGTAGCTCAGGCCTTTCATGCCAGCAGATCCCAGTGTGCCAATCCAGTCTACAAAGTGAGTTTTGGATAGCCAAGGCTACACAGACAAACCCGTCAATAATAATAATAATAATATACAAATACAGTTATTCTCTAAGTTGCCAGTTATATTTAATAAGTTTGTAGATAATAAGAACCATAGTCATAAGCTGGGCATGGTGGTTCAGGTCTTTAATTCCAGCACTTAGGCTTGTAGATCTCTTGAGTTCAAGGACAGCCTGGTCTACAGAGCAAGTTTCACGACAAACAGGGCTGTACAGAGAGCCCTTGCCTCAGAAACAACAAGAAAGAAGCTTAGTCACTTTTTATCCACATGTGACTATGTTAACCTGGGGATTTGAGCATATTATAAGCAACCATCTCTTATTGCTAATAATTGTGATAAGCAACTGCCTTAGGTTCCCAGCCTTATTAAGTTACATTTTCAACATAGCCTCTCACGTGTTAACTTCTGTAACTTTTCATGAGTTCTTACTAATTACATATTTTAGAGACTATTTCGTATATGTGCAGAAACTTCGCTGTTTCACAGCTTTGTAATACATCAATAATTTTCCATTTTCCACATGCATTTTATTTGTTTATTTTTATTTTTGTTTATTTTGTTTTTTTTTTTAACCCCCTCTGTTGCATAGAGAAGCTGCAACCAGTTTTGCAATTTTCCAAGTCACAAACGGACGTCTATAATGACAGTACTAACCTGACATGCCGCAATGGACATCTCCAGTCAGGTAGGTTTAGGCTGACTAACAGAAACTAAAGCTTGCATGCAATATGAACTCTTGCTTAGCCTAAAATGTGATTTAGCTGTGTAGTAGAAGGCATAACTATTTTGTTTTTACAGGTTGGTAGAAAATACAGTGTCCTTATCATTCGTAGTGTCTGAACATATGACAGATATGGTAGAGCCGTTCTAAATACACCTATTCACATGTTTTCCAACTTTCTACTTAAAAAGTATAAAATAAAGGGAGGTGGTACTTGCATTACTGCCTAGGCCACAGCCCTTGAAGTGTACTAAAGAAACTGTTCTTTTAGAAAATTATATATGTGTGTGTGTGTGTGTGTGTGTGTATGTCTATGTCTGTATGCATGCATATGTATATATACACACACGTATATGTGTACGTATGTATGCATGTATGTGTATTTGTGAACACATTTAGAGGTCAGAGGACAATTGAAAGAAGGGATTCCCTCCTGTCTCCATGTATGTTCTGGGATTAAACTCAAATTGTCAAGCTTAGCAGCAAGAGCCTTTCCCAACTGAGCAATCTTTGAAAGCCTCATTTGTTGTTTTTATTATGTTACTGTTTTTGTTTTTGTTTTTTTGTTTTTTTTTTTTGTTTTTTTGTTTTTTTTTTTTTGTCTTTTGACAGGGCTATATAGCCCTGCCTGTTAGAACCTACTGTATGGACCAGGTGGCCCTTAACTTCCATTCATCGGTATCCTTGCCTCTGCTTCCCCACTGTTGGAATTATAAACGTATTGCACTGTTTATTTATTTATTTACTCATTCACTCATTCATTCATTCATTGAGTCAGGTCTCGCTCTGTCATCCTGGATGGCTGGAACTCTCTAGCCTAGGTTAGTTTCAGCTCAGAGAGCTGCCTGCTTCTGCATTGGGTGCTGGGGTTACAGTTGTGCACCACCATACCCAGGCTGCACATGCCTTTAAATGGTTAAAATGTTTTTTAAGTGTTTATAAGGTTTTTCTTTGTTTCTTTCTTTCTTCTTTTCCAAGGCTGGGTTTCTCTCTGTAGCCCTTGCTGTCCTAGAACTCACTCTGTTGGCCAGGTTGGTCTCAGACTCAGTTCTCCTGCCTCTGCCTCCCAAGTGCTGAGATTAGAGAGGCTTGTGCCACCACCACCTGGCAATGTGGAGTTTTTCTTTTTTGTGTTTTTCACATAGAAATTTTAATGTTTTGTTAAACATAAATTTTTATTGTTTATCATTTTCATATGTATAATATGAATTGCTTTATCATGGTTCTTGTTAGAAACTGAAGCTTCATATACCAAGAAGATACATTTTAATGGTATTGTTTCTGCCAAGTAAATCTTCCTTGTAACTATTGCTTATCCCTTCTAATTAAATACGAAAGCAAGGAAGGAAGAAGCAACTTTGAAAGTTTACTTCTTATTTTTAGTTTCTTGAATACTAGGGATCATACCCAAAGCCTGAGGCATGCTGCACAAGACCCTGACACTGTGCCAAAGATCAGTGAGTGATCCGTTCTTTTTGTTTTTTTCTTTCTTTTTGTTCTTTCTTTCTTTTTTTTAGAAAACTTGATTAGTCTATGTCTGAGTGTTTTGTCTGTATCTATACCTTTGCATTATGTGTGTGCCTGGAGTTAAAGACAGCTGCTAGCTTCAGTGCGGCACTGGGAATCAAACCCAGGTCCTTCTGGAAGAGAATCTAGAGCTGTAAACTGCTGAACCATCTGAATACTTTTTTCCTTTGTGTGTCTGTGTGTCTGTGTATGTGGTTGGGGTATGGGTTCATGGGTATGGATACAGAAGACACCTGCCATGGGTGTGCAGCACATGGTCTTAACTGCTCATCTCTTCAGCCCTGGAAAATATGACCACCCCCTCTCGTTTTTAGGGGGGTGTTTCAAGACAGGGTTTCTTTGTGTAGCCTTGGCTGCCTGGATTCACTTTGTAGACTAGGCTGGCCTCAAACTCACAGAGATCCACTCTGCTTCCCAGAGTGCTGGGATTACAGGCATACACTACCACACTTGGTGGAAAACATGATCTTGACTCAAAAAAAGAAAACAAAAGAAACGTTAAGTGAGTCCAGGTGTTGGGTTTAATAAAAATGTTAAAGCAACTAGTATAAATATGTTCAAAGTATTAAAATAATCTCTAGGCGTGGTGGCTCTCACCTGTTCTCCTAGCACTTGGACAGGATAAATCAAGATCTCAAGTGTGAGACCATCCTGGTCTACATAGCTTAGGCTATCTTTAAAAACATCCCTAGTTAGGGCTGGAGAGCTGGCTCAGCCTTTCAGAGCACCGGCTGCTCCTCAGGAGTCTGGAGTTGGATACCCAGCCTCCACAGTTAATGCCTCACATCCACTCACAGCTCCAGCTCCAGGGAATTTGATTTCTTCCTGTGGCTTTTTGAGTATCTTCGTGGACATGGCACATGCACAGTGGCCCACAAACATAAATACACATGTATAAATAAATTTTTTTAAATCATAGTTAACATTATTATTTAGCAAGTATTGATTGTTTGAAGACGAGTAGTACAATTAAGTTTTTAGTGGTGCTAGGAGTTGGATTCAGGGCCTAAAGCATCCAGGCAAGTGCTCTGTTGCTGTTATTCCTTAGCCTGCTGCTCATGAGTTGTTCTTGTAGACAGATTTTCTGGTTTTACTTTTTTTTTCTAAGTTCATACTTTGGCCTTTAACTCCTTTCTGTTCCCTTCCTACCACTCTATGATGGAAGCTTGGACTGTTCTGCAGTTCACATCCTTCCTGCCTATGCTGAAATTATAGGCATGTGCTAACATACCCACCTCTTTAGTAGCTCCTTTGACAAATCTGTAAAATGTCTTTCTAGTGTTTAAAAATACCCCGAGCATGTAACTTAGTAGATGTTTGCTGTGTATGTGTGAGGCCTTCCATTTGATCTCTAGCATTAAATATAAAAAAGAGCATAAAAATAATTCTTTGGTGATATTTCCTGGAATGTCATTCTAATCTTCCCCAGCTTCCTGTGGCTTCCCTTCAGCTCCCTGATTTTGGTTTTCTTTATCTGAAGAATTTATAGGAGACCCAGGAGAGATGACTCAGTCATTGGAAGCCTGTACTGCTCTTGCAAAGGGCTGGAGATCAGTTCCTAGCAGCACTTTGTCCAGTGTCTCACAACTGTCTGTACTCCCAACTCAGGCATCCCAGGCTTCTTCTGGAAGCCTCAGTGGCAGCTGCAGCCACATGTAGCCACCCATGCACATAATTAATTTGTTTTAAATGTAAAAGCAGCGGAACTGGGGAGATGTCTCAACAGTTAAGAGGACTGACTGCTTCCAGAAGACCCAGGTTCAATTCCCAGCATCCACATGGCAGATTACACTGTTCGTAACTTCAACTGTCTGTAACTCCAGTTCCAGAGGATCTGGCACACTCAAGAGACATACATGCAGGCAAAACACCAATGTTCATAAATAAATAAATCTTTAGGGCTGGAGAGATGGCTTGGCTGCTCTTCCAGAGGTCCTGAGTTCAATTCTGAGTAACCACATGGTGGCTCACAACCATCTATAATGTGATCTGATGCCCTCTTCTGGCATGCAGGTGTACATGTAGCTAGAGTACTCATATGCATAAAGACAAATAAATATTTAATAAATAAATGAGTCTTTAAAAAAAGAAAACCAAAAAGTGGACAACAATGGGCCAACCTACATGTTGACTTTATTCTCTCTCTCTCTCTCTCCTTTCTCTGTGTGTGTGTGTGAGGGGGCCAGAGTCTGGTTTTGGCTAGGTATCTTTTTCAACTGCTATCTGTCTTATTCCTCTTTTTTGATAAAGGTTTCTTGTTGAATCTGGAAGTCATTGATTGGCTAGACTGCTTGCCCAGGAAACCCTAGGATCTGCCTGTCTGCACTTTCCCAGCAGTAGGATTCGTTTGGAGGGCAGGATCTCACTTATCCCAGCTGGCATTGAACTTGTATATGGTTAAAGATCACTTGTGCCGCCACCAGTTTTATTTATTCTTAGGGCTTCCTGCATGCTAGGCAAGCAGGCTGCCAACAGAGTCACATCCACAGCCCCTGACATAAGTCTTGGTTGTAGTTTCCTGGTGTAGAGTATCAAACCCAGGCCTTACACATTCTGGGCAAGCTCTGTACCACTGCTACATCCTTAGCATTCTGACATTTATTATTTTTTCTTTTTTCTGATGATGTGTTTGTTTTATGTGCAGTGGTGTTTTGGCTGCATGTGTGTCTGTCTGAGGATGTCAAATCACTCTAAGCTGGATTACAGGCAGTTGTGAGCTGCCACGTGGGTGCTGGAAATTGCATTTGGGCCCTCTGAAAGCCAGTGCTAACTGCTGAACAATCTTTTGGCACTCATTTTTTTTTTCTATGAGTGTCTTTTGTCATTCTCATAGTGTGTCTTTGTAGAAATTCCGTTCTCTTTTTCCTTCCTTCATCTCTCGCTCCCTCCCTCCCACCCTCTTTCCCTCCCTCTCTACTCTTTCACTCTTCTCTCTCTCTCTCTCTCTCTCTCTCTCTCTCTCTCTCTCTCTCCATAGTCCTGGCTATCTTAGAACTTACTGTATAGTTAGGCTGGCCTTGAACACACAGAAATCAGGCTCTTCTGCCTCCCAAGTGCTGGCATTAAAGAAGTGTGCTATATCACACTCAGCCTGAAATTTCTACCTATAGTAGGTGGCTTAGGCTTATGTATTTTCATTCTGAAGAAATACTGCAGTGACTTTATTCCTCTGAAAGGAATGCTATTTAGCATCCTCCCAGGAAGGTCTTGTCTTCTCGTTTTTCTGCATACTTTCTGCTTCTGCCTGTTTTTTTGTTGTTGTTGTTTTTGTTTTTTACTTATTATGTATACAATGTTCTTTTTACATGTACACCTGAACACCAGAAGAGGGCACCAGATCTCACTATAGATGGTTGTGAGCCACCTTGTGGTTGTTGGCAATTGAACTGAAGACCTTTGGAAGAGCAGCCAGTGTTCTTAACCTCTGAGCCATCTCTCCAGCCCCCTTCCTGTTGTTTCTAATTTGCTGAGCCTGGGTTCAGAACTTACATACTGGCACATCCTTGGTCAGCTACACTGTACTTGAAGTGCCCTTGTTTTGAGTCACCTCATTATCTGGATTCTTCCTCCTCTTTCTCCTCCTCCTCCTCTCTTTTCAGTTTTTCGAGACAGGATTTCTCTGTGTAGCCTTGGCTATCCTGGACAGCTTTGTAGACCAGACTGGTCTCAAACTCAGAGATCTGCCTGCCTCTGCCTCCTTGAATGCTGGGATTACAGGCGTGGGTTACCACACTTGTTTCTTCCTATCTGGAATTTTGTTTAGCAATTATTGTAGCTGTTTTTGTGCTCCATCTATCTTAGTTAGGTAGATGACACGGTCTTGTAGAAACTACATTTACACTTTTTTTTTCCTGCACTCTGTCTATTTGATATATTTGATGTTTTCATTTTTAATTTCTTCAGATTGATTTATTTATTGTGTATGATTGTTTTGCCTGAATACATGTATATGTACCATGTTCATGTTAGGTGCTCCTGGACGTCAGAATAGGATGAGAGATCCATAGGAATTGGAGTTGTGGATGGTATGAGCTGGAAGGTTCTGGGAACCAAATTCAAGTTCTCTGCAGTAGGGACAAGTGGTCCTAACCACTGAAATGTCTCTCTACCCCTCTTTCTCTTTTTTTTTTTTTGAAGAAAAAATATTTTATGTTTGTGTTTTACGTATGTGTATGTCTGATCCTTATGCATATATATCCTTATACATATGCCAAAAGAACGTGTCAGATTCTGTAGAACTGGAGTTACAAATGGTTGTGAACTGCCATGTGGGTGCCGGGAACTGAACCCAGGTCTTCTGCAAGAACAGTAAGTGCTCTTAATCGCTAAGCTACCTCTCAGCACCCTGTATTTATTAATATTAATTATGTGTACAAGTGTGGGTATGTGCAGGTGTATGGGGTGGCAGCAGAGCTAGAGTGATCAGATCCTCTTGGGATCAGTTCCTGGACCTAGAGTTACAGGTGGTTGTGAACCACTCAGTGTCAGTACTAGAAACTAAACTTGGGTCTTCTGCAAGAGTAGTCAGTGTTTTTAACTGATGAGCCATCTCTCCAGCCCTGTTTGGTAGTTGAGTGTGGTGAATCTTTCATCTTAAAACCTTTGGAGAGATTGCAGTAGTTTTAGCCTCTTATTATGACTAAAATAATGCTAGCAACCAGAGTCCCTTACTTTGTAGAATAATGATCCAAGGCAATCCAGACTGATTCTATAATAATCTCCTTGATTGTCATAAATTTCATTATTACAATATAATTGAATGACTGGGTTAGTCTAGTATGTAGGCTATATATTCTGCTTCCTTAGAGGCTCTCTTAGTAGTCAGTCTTCCAGTAGCAATGTAAAACTCATTCTCAGTACCAGGACATCAGTGTAGATTCCTTGTCACTTTTTTAAACCTGGAATTTTACTTAATTGTTTCAGATCTTATAATGATTTAGTTGAGATAAACAAACAACCTATTCCCTCTACCTGGTTAATAATTCTTAATTTACTTTTTAAAAAATATTTATTTATTTATATATATAAACACTTTATTTGTATGTATGTCTGCATGACAGAAGAGATCATATCCCATTATAGGTGGTTGTCAGCCACCATGTGGTTGCTGGGAATTGAACTCAGTACCTCTGGAAGAAGCCATCTTTCCAGCCCCTTAATTTACTTTAAAGCTACTCAAAAGCAAAACCAAGGCTTCTAACTCTTGACCAGTCTAATTTCCTGACCAGTTTAACATATTTCTCCTTCGTTCCCCCATCCTTTAGAGAGGGTCTTGATATGTGATGTAATCTTGGGTGGCTTAGAACTTGGTGGATAGAGTAGGCTATCCCAGAATTTACAGTGATCCTCCTACATCTGCCTACTGAGTGCTAGGATTATGGAATTGTACCTGTTACCAAGATCTGCATTTTGTTTGTTTGTCTCTCTGTCTGTTTTTTTGAGACAGGCTCTGGCTGTCCCTAGAACTCACTCTGCAGACCATGCTGGCCTCAAATTTACAGAAACTTACATATCTTTGCCTCCTAAGCTCTGGGATTAAAAATATACCCCACTATGCCTGGCTTGCTTTTTCTTTCTTAAAGATAGTTTCATACGCTATAGCCCAAACTGGCGTATAACTCATATGTAGCCCAGGTTATTGTTGAACTCACAACAGTCTTTCTGACTCTGCCTCAAGAGTGCTGGGATTACAGCTTGAACCACCCTGCTTTCCTAGGTTAACATTTGTCCTTAGCAATAAACATCATCGTTAATAAGCATTGGTTTGTTGCTGGTGGTGGTGATGGTTTGTTTGTATGTTTGTTTGTTTGTTTGTTTTTCAAGACAGGGTTTTTCTGTATAATAGCCCTGGCTGTCCTAGACTCACTTTGCAAACAAGGCTGGTCTTGAACTTACAGAGCTAGGCCTGCCTGTGCCTCCCAAGTGCTGGGGTTAAAGGTATGTACTACCTCACCCAGCTAATTTTTGTTTTATAAGAATATAAAGTTATATATTAGAAGTTGTGATCTTTGAGCATTTAAAAGCCTGTAACCTATTTATTTTGCGTATGATATACATGTCACATAAAGTACTTGATATACTAAAGACTACAACTTTATACCTTTCAGCTATAATTGGTTAGTCAAAACTTTAAGTGGGCATAACTTGTAGTCCTTCATCTTTCATAACCATAAAAGTTTACATCCTGGTAGATAGATAACTCCTTCAGTAAAGTTCTGGCACCCAAGCACCTGAGTTTAGATCCTTAGCACCCACACAAAAGCAAGACTGTAAAGTCAGCAATGGGGTGAGGGTACCAGGTGTTCATTTACCAACCAGCCTAGCTCAGTTAAGGAGGTTCAACGAGGATGTTTCAGATATGAGGTTGATGTGGCAGACTGAGGGACATCCCTGACATCATTTGACTTCTCCGTGCACACACCCACACAGTACATATCCTACACACCCAAAGGTGGACAGTAAGATAGTGGAATGTTGCTGGTTTTTCTATGTAGTATATCCCTAGTGCTTCATTGAATTTAGTTTCTTAGTTATTTGGGAGCTTTATGTGCTTGGTCATTTTTTTATGTCTTACCTGCACTAACAAGTGAAGTTGTTTTTACAGATATAGTTCTTCATAAGAAAGTTAGAATTTACAAAAGGGAAGGGCAAACCTAATAACCAAATCTCTTTTTCCAACTTCTTCCTGTGACATCCTGTTTTATTTTCTGACTCCAATCTTATTTTGCAATATTTCTGGTTTTTAAAGGCCTTGGTTATAAGCCAGTGAGATGGCTTGGCTGTTAGAGACACTTCCCACACAAGCTTGATGGCCTGAGTTTGACCCTGGGACCCACATGGTGGGAGGTGAGACTCATAGCCCAACAGTTGTCTTCTGACTTGCAAGACTTATACGCACTGACACATGCATCTACACACAATAGTAAAGAAAGTTGTAAACTGCTGGTAGCTTGTTTTGCAAACTTGTTATTCTTTTATTGTTATTAGTGTTGTAAATTGTTACTATTTTTTATACTTACAGTCAAACTTTCTAATCATGATCGCTGCATTTTTTTTTTCCTCGATAGAGAGTGGAGCAGTTCCGAAGAGGAAAGATCCCTTAACGCATGCTAGTAATTCACTGCCTCGGTCAAAAACAGTCATGAAAAGTGGATCCACGGGGCTCTCAGGTCACCACAGGGCACCTAGTTGCAGTGGTTTATCCATGGTTTCTGGAGCAAGACAGGGACCTGGTCCTGCAGCTACTGCACATAAGGTACTCTAGAATAGTGTGTGTAATGTGCTTTCCAAGTAGGAAACTTTGTTATGGTTGCTTCACTGTATTAGTTCTTTATAATTCTTTATAGAATTGATTGGTTTCCACAGGGTTAAATATAATTTTTTAATTGCAAAAACTACTTGCTGTTAAATAAAAATCTTAGTTCCTTTCAGAGTAATTAGGTATTTTATATTGCTTACATTCCAAGTCTTTTCAGTATAATGTGGTATATGTCATTTTTTTTAAAGATTTATTTATTCATTATATGTATGTACAGTGTTCTGCCTGCATGTCACACCAAAAGAGGGCACCAGATACCATTATAGATGGTTGTGAGCCACCCTGTGGTTTCTAGGAATTGAACTCAGGACCTCTAGAAGAGCAGACAGTGCTTTTAACCTCTAAAGCTATCTTTCTAGCCCTGTATATGTCATTTTATTTTATCTTAATTTTGGTTTTTCGAGACAGGGATTCTCTGTGTAGCCTTTGCCTGTTCTGGACTCACTTTGTAGACCAGGCTGACTTCAAACTCACGGAGATCTGGCTGCCTCTACCTCCCCAAGAGCTAGGATCACAGGCATGTGTCACATATGTGTTATTTTAATTATACTTTTAGATTTCAGGTTATGCAAATTTTATAACATGCCTAGAGATTTGTTGTAATTCTTCTTTCTTTGTTTGTTTTTTATTTTTATTTTGTTTTTTTAAGACAAGGTTTCTCTGTGTAACAGAGACCTGGCTGTCCTGGACTCAATTTGTAGACCAGGATGGCCTTTAACTCATGAAGACCTACCTGTCCCTGCCTCCTGAGTGCTGGGACTAAAGTGTGTGCCACCATGCCTGACTGTTTTGTTTCATTTTTTTAAGACAGGGTTTCTCTGTGTAGTCCTGGCTGTCCTGGAACTCTCTGTATAGACCAGGCTGGCCTTGATCTCAGAGATCTGCCCGCCTCTGCCTTCCGAATGCTGGGCAGTGTAATTCCAGAAGAATCAGAGTTACATTACTTTTCTTTTGAGTCTTTTGCTTAAAAAAAATTGTGTGTTTATGTGTGTGTGTGCACGTGTGTACACATCTATGTGTACAGTCGAAAGCTAGAAGAGGGCGTTGGGTATCTGCCTGTTCCTCTGAGGAAGAACCTGTGCTTGAACCTGGAGCTTGTATTATTTTGGCTAGTGTGGAAGCCAGCAAGTCCTAGAGATCATTCAGATCATTGCCTTCAGAACTGGAGTTACAAGCATGTATAGACAGGATAACTGGCATGTTACATGAATGCTGGCATCCAGACTCCAGTCCTTATGATTTACAGAAAAAGTTCAACTACTGAGTCATTTCTCTGTCTCGCCTTTAGCTTTTATAGTAACTGAATCTCTGGATAAAATCTTCATGCCAAATGTCATTCTATAGTGAATATAGTTTTGGGCTAAATAATCTTTGCAGTCTTAGATTTTTTTCTTTGTGTTTGCTATTGTGTGGAAACCAAAGGTAGAAGTCAGATAACTTCCTCAGCCACTTTGCACACCAAACCTGGAGCTTATACATTGTGCTAGAACAGGTGGCCTTTGAGCTCCAGACTGCCTGTTTCTGCCCCTGAGATCTGAGCAACAGATGTGTACCACATGCCTGGCTTACAGAGTACTCAGGATCTGAGCTCAGGTTCTGTTTTCTTTTCTTTGTTTGTTTGGTTTTTGTTTTTTGAGATAGGGTTTGTCTGTGTGGCCTTAGCTGTCCTAGACGCTCAAACTCAGACATTCACGTGCCTCTGCCTCCCTGAGAGAAAGTGTCTGCTTTTTGTTTTTTTTAAAGATTTATTTATGTATTTTATGTATATGAGTACTCTATCTGCATGTACACCTGTACACCAAAACAGGGTATCAGATCACATTATAGATGGTTATGAGCCACCAAGTGGTTGCTGGGAATTGAACTCAGGATCTCTGGAAGAGCAGCCAGTGCTCTTAACTGAGCCATCTCTCCAGCTCTGAACTCAGGTTCTTATAGTTGTTAGCAAGCCTAAGTGAACATTTCCCCAGTGTCATATTTTCCTCGTTTTCACTAAATTCTGTTAACCTTTAGAGTAATTTATGAGTAAAAATCTAGGTTGTTCATATTAAAATCTTGTGTCCTTCAAGGGTACTCCAAAACCAAATAGAACCAACAAACCTTCTACACCCACAACTGCTGTTCGGAAAAAGAAAGACTTGAAAAATTTTAGGAATGTGGACAGCAATCTTGCTAACCTCATAATGAATGAAATTGTTGACAAGTAAGTTTGCTAAGCATTTCAGTCTCTATTTTTATTTGTAAAATAAACATGTGTGACACATAATAAATATTTTGTGTGCTTTCATATTCATTTTATGGTAGTTTTGAAGATTTTTGCTAATAAACAAGCTTCATAGTTAACATGAAAATGACTGTTAGACTTATATGCCACATTGAAGTAGCTGAAGCATATTTCTGTTGTGAAATTAACTGACATTCTCTTCCTTAGTGGGACAGCTGTTAAATTTGATGATATAGCTGGTCAGGAACTGGCAAAGCAAGCATTGCAAGAAATTGTTATTCTTCCTTCTCTACGGCCTGAGGTAAGGATTTTATCTTAACAAACAATTAATTCATATTAAGTAATTCCAAGTTCAGTGTTTTAAAAAATACAAACATCAAAGTCTGGGGACGTATCACGCATCCAGCTGAGGAGGCTGAGGCAGGAGGATCTTGAGCTTGAGGCCAGCTTGGGTTCCATAGTAGATTCTGGGCCAGCCTATGGTGTAACATAGCCATAACCTATCTAACTCCTTTAGAAAGGGGCACTTACGTTTGCTATTGATAACTTGTTAAAGTAGATGAGAATGATTGTAAATAATCCTCAATCCATTTTTAACTTTTACTAGAAAAGTAGAGCATCCTATAGTTTTTATTAAAACAGTAGAGAGAGTAGAAATTGCTCCCCCCAACCCTTTAGAGTTGAACCTAAGGCTTTTCAAGTCAAACGGCTACTACTGAGCTATATCCTCAGTCCCAAGATTTAAAATTGAGAAATTTAAACTTGGCAGTATTTGTGGCACCCTTAGTCCCAGCACATAAGAGGCAGAAGCAGGCATGTCTCTGTAAATTCAAGGCCAGCCTGGTCTACAAAGCAAGTTCCAGGATAGCTACAGCTGATATAAAGAGAAACTGTCTCGAAAAACAAAGAAAGAAAAAAAAGAAAGAAAGACGCAAAAAAACCAGGCTATGTGGTGCATATCTTTTAATCCCAGCATTCTGGGAGGCTGAGACAGTTGGATCTAAGTGAGTTCGAGGCCAGCCTGCCCTACAAAGTGAGTTCAGGACAACCAAGGCTACACAGAAAACCCAGTCTCGAATAAAACAAAACAGAACAAACAACAAAAAAGCCAAAAACCTTTAAACTTAAAATAACTGAACAAAGGAAAGTAAGATAAAATAATGCTTTAAATATAATTTTGAGCCAGGTGTGGTGTTGGCACACCTGTAATCCCAGCACTGGAAAGGCAGAGGCCAGCAAAGAAGTCCAGGACAGCCAAAGCTACACAGAGAAACCCTGTCTCAAACAAACAAAAAGTATAAGTTTGAAGACCAAACAACTGTTTTTAGTGTATTAACTTACCAGGACATATACAGATGGCCAGTGAGTAATACATAGGGATCTGGCTTACCTCATGTTATCAGTCATTAAAGGAAATGGGTAATCTTTAAGTCACTAATTAAAGTTTGGCTTGCCATATTTGGCAACAGTTCATAGTTTTCTCAACTAGCATATTTATTGTGGTTCAGTGATAATGCGAGAAATCAACTTGAGTACATATCTCAGGATCACTTCATATCTTACTGACTAGTTCCTCAAAACAGCTAGTGGAAATACAGTTGTGTGGCCCATTGTGATGGATGCCCTTTTTCAGTGGCTGTGCAGAAGTGTGTGGCTGTTTTTCTCGGTTATCCGTCTCCTCTGTGGTATTGGTCATTTATGCACACCTGCTAAACTAGAAGTTATTGCTGGATGTTGGTTTTTCCAGTTTATATTTTTTTTTTCTTCTTTTTCTTTTTTAAGTGAGGTTTCAGAATGTTACCCAGGCAGGTCTTGTAATCATGAGCTTAAGTAGTTCTCCCTTCCCTCAGCCTCTTTGTAACCAGAACTGTAAACTCTCAACCACCATACCCATTTTGTATATTTAAGAGAAATTTTTAGTTCTTGTCATTACAAGTCATGAAGTGGTTACATTTTTGTAAGTACTTACAAAATGAGAGAATTAAGACAGAAAACATTTGTATTTTATGAACCAAATTTATGTCATGTGTCCAGCTAGGACCCCTTGGGGAGCAAACTGTTGCTTATAGAATGAGCCACAGGGGAAGCCCAGATGATAGTTTACAGACTGAGTAGTAATGCAACAGACTAAATATTAATTTAAAAAGCTGTTAGAGAGGAATCATACGATTGCAGAGCTAGAGAACTAACTGTGAGGCCTGTTGAGCGGCACACACCTAGTGCCAGCACTTGGCAAAGGCAGGTAGATCTTTTAGTTTGAGGCTAGCCCACTCTACATAATGAGTTCCAGGCCATCCAGGGAAACATAGTGGGACCCCCTGCCAAAAAAAAAAAAAACAAACAAACATGGTGATTTCAGATAGCAAATGATAAATACCTGCCATGTCTGGATAAGCTCTCTATAGTCATAGCTGTAACTGATGTGTGTTTTGTAAAGTTGTTCACAGGGCTCAGAGCTCCTGCCAGAGGGTTGTTACTCTTCGGTCCTCCTGGAAATGGAAAAACAATGCTGGTAAGGATGCTATCAAGGCTGAGGAGTCTGTTGAGGTATTAGGGATCATATGAAAAAAAGCCTTATATTGTTCCCAAGTCTATTATTTATGGCTTATTGTACTTCTTGAGTTTTTAAAATGGTTTTCTTGGAAACCCATGTATAACCTTCAGTAGGACGTTTTTGCTTTTGTTTTGCAGAAGTAAGGTACCTGACTATATTGAGTACCTATGTAATAACTCTTAGAATTTTTTTCACCTTAACAAATTTGTTTGACTAGTTAGTCTGCTGATTTTCTTGTGGAGTCCTTTGGCCAAAGGTTTGGTTTGGGTTTTTTTCGTTGTTTTTTTTTAAATCAGAAACTGAATACCTATATCTGCATAATTCTTCTGAGTTGTAAAAACAAATAGATATTAAAGACATTAAAGCACACACCTTAATCTAAGCACTGAAGAGGCAGAGGCAGGAGGATCTCTCTTGAGTTCAAGTCCAGGCTACTCTGCATAGAATTGAATTCCAGGCCAGCCATAGAGACGTAATCTTGAACAACATGGAGATGTGGTCTCGAACAACAAAACCAATTAAGAAAGGAGTAAAGTTTTCCTTTCTGTTTTAACTTTCTCTGACCAGTATCTTCCTACCAAAGAGAAGATTCTAATTGTCCCTTGGAAAGAAACAGTGCAGACTGTTTCCTTGTAGCTGATGCTGGTGGTCATATCATCTACCTTCATGTCTGGAGATTCTATTCTGTTACTTAGTGATCAGCTGTAACAGTCTTTTAAAGAAAATCAGGATATTGAACTAATATATTTTACTCTTTTGATCTTAAAGGCTAAAGCAGTAGCTGCAGAATCTAATGCAACCTTTTTCAATATAAGTGCTGCAAGTTTAACTTCAAAATATGTAAGTGTTCTTTTCCCCATATTGTCATATTTTTATAATTACTGTCTTAAATGCTATTACGCTAAATAAAAATGATAGCCACATAAGAGAAAACTTTTTCTGTGAAATTTATGACTGTTGCTTACTATAATGAATATCAGTCTTTCTGGTACAAAGTTATATGCACTTTTTAAATTATGTTGCTGAATGTCATAGTTTGGAAGGCCCTAGCTTAACAAAGTTTCATAAGCTGCCTGGATCAAATACCAGAAATTTATTACACAGATAAATGGGATATGGAAATACATATGTAGGAGGCTGGAAGTCCAAGATCAAAGTGTTAACAGTTATAATACCTGTTGGGAGTCCCAGGAGTAAACATGTCTTTCCTAGTTTCTGATGGTATGCCGACAATCTCTGGCAGTTCTTGGCTTGCAGATGTACCACTTTGATCTCTTCCTTGATTCTCTCTGTAATTTCTAAGCTCAAGTTTTTGTGTGTTATAAGAACACAGTTTCACTAGGGTAACCCTGATGACCTCAGCTTAATTTGACCATCTGTAAGGATGCTGTTTCCAGTCTCATTCATAGATGCCAGAGGTAGAATGTTAGCATGTTTTGGGGCAACGTAATTCAGGCTATAAAAATGCCATCACTTCTACTTAAGCTCACTAACGTGCCTATCTAGAGAGTTATCTAATGTGTGAGAACAGGACTTAGGGTAAATTGAATATTTGCTGTTCTTTGACTCTAAATTATATGACATAAAATCTTTCTTGTTTGTTTTTTTCATTTTTCGATTTTTTGTTTGTTTGTTTTGTTTTTTGAGATAGGGTCTTTTTTTGTAGCCCTGCTGTTGTGAAACTCACTGTGTAGACCAGGCTGGCCTTGAACTCAACAGAGATCTGCCTACTTCTGCCTTCCAAGTGCTGAGATTAAAGGCGTGCCCCACTATGCCTGGTTCTCCTGTTTTCTCTTTATAGCTTTATATCACAATGTAAAATGCAAGGATTTTTTTCTTTTTTTAAAGATGTACTTATTTATTTATTTATTTATTTATTTATTTATTTATTTATTTATTTATTATGTATACACTATTCTGCCTGTATGTGTGCCTGCAGACCAGAAGAGGGCACCAGATCTCACTATAGATGGTTGGGAGCCACCATGTGGTTGCTGGGAGTTGAACTCAGAAAGAGCAGCAGGTTCTTTTACCCTCTGCACCATCTTCCAGCCCCACAGGGAATTCCCTATGCCGCCCTGAGTCGTGACGTGGGGACCTTCATATTTTTTAAGATCTCCAGGCACTGAAGCCACACAGATTCTCAGCTACTCTAACCACAGCACTGGCCTGGCCTACTTCCCAGCCATGTGGCCCATTACCTGCCATTTTAGGTGTGCCCTGGCCCTTTCTAAAATTCATCCATATGGATGGTGACTTTTCTCTCTCTGGTCCCCACCTGAGACCCTCTCCCTTGGCTTGGAAGTTCTGCCTTATCCTCTCCTGCCCAGCTATCTGCTGTTCAGCTCTTTATTTAACCAATCAGAAGGTGATGGAGAACAGGGTTTACAACATACCAAGAAAAGGGATATTTCATAATAATTGACAATGCCAAAGTCGGACTGCAACCACATCTCTGGGTACAAAAATCAACATTTGAATACACAATGCACAAAAACATCCTCCAACATTCCAATATAGATTTCCTTTATAATTTTCCTTTCATTGACTCTAGTGGTATTCAAGGAAGGGTTTGGTCCAATTTGGGAATGGTGCAGCCATACCTGTAGGGATTAAGGAGAGCTGAGGGCCTATCTCAAAAACATTTTTGCTGTATAATCATGAGGATCTGAGTTTGAGCTCTAGAACCCATACTAAAATGTTGAGCATGGCAGCCTGTAGTTGTGACTGCAGCTGAGGAGATGGAGATAGGCAAATCTCTTACCGCCCAGCCCAGCCTAGCCGACTTACTGACTCTAGGCCAGTGAGAGACCCTGTCTCAAAAAAAAAAAGAAAGAAAAGAAAAAAATCACCAGAATGGTGGGACTACAAATGCAACACACACACAAGCACACACATGTACGCACACACGAACCAAATAGATTGAATGTTCATAACTACTGTTAATGGAACTGGTACACTGTAGGATTGTGAAATAGTTCCCATTAAACTTTAGTTTGCAAAGTAAATTGTGTGTTTTCTAACATATGTTCTGTGACACCATTCTAATATATCATTAGATCATGAGGTTAAACTTTAAGTCAGATAATTTAAAAACTGAAATACTGTTGCATTTTATGTGTAAAAATATATCATATCTTGCAGGTGGGGGAAGGAGAGAAATTAGTGAGAGCTCTTTTTGCTGTGGCTCGAGAACTTCAGCCGTCTATAATTTTTATAGGTAAATATTTTCCCAATTAAGATGAGCATTCATGGAATTCACTTTTCAAGTATAAGAAATATGTCAAAAAAGTTATTTAGAAGCACAGCATTTTATAGAATGAATTTGGTAGGACTGTTAATAAGTAGCAAACTGGATGAATATTAAGATGATTACTGAGATTCATCTTAAAACCTCTTCTCTGCATTTCCTCTAGATGAAGTTGATAGTCTTTTGTGTGAAAGAAGAGAAGGGGAGCACGATGCTAGTAGACGACTGAAAACTGAATTTTTAATAGAATTTGATGGTGTAAGTATTAATATTCTTATATATATATATCTATAGTTTGTTTAATTGGGTTTTTTTGAGACAGGGTTTTTCTGTGTAGCCCTAGCTGTCCTGGACTCTCGTTGTAGACCAGGCTGGCCTTGAACTCACAGAGATCCGCCTGCATCTGCCTCCCATGTGCTGGTATTAAAGGCATATGCTGCCACGCCCAATCCATATCTATATTTTAAAAACTTATTATCATTTTTGTGTGTGTGTTTGCCTTCATGATTGTATATGTGCTGTATGTTTATAGGAGCCTACAGAAGAGAGCATAAGATCCCTTGAAACACTCCATGTGTCTCTGAGCTGCCATGTGGGTGCCGGGAACTGAACCCAAGTCTTCTGCAAGAACATCTGAGGCATCTTTCTAACCCTTGATTATATTTTTCACTATGGCAGTATTTTAATATGTACTTTCCTATTAAGTGACTGAAACTATATGTATAGTTTCCCTTTTTATTTTACCTAAAATACTGATAAACTTTTTGGCTTACAGGTGCAGTCTGCTGGAGATGACCGAGTACTTGTAATGGGTGCAACTAATAGGCCCCAAGAGCTTGATGAAGCGGTTCTCAGGTAGTGAAATACATTTATGACAGATTCACCTCTTGTGTTCATCTCCTATGTATCATTTTTTGACTGCAGGGGCGGTCAGGGTCTCATTGTGTAGCCTTGGCTGGCCTGGAACTCATAGAGATCTGCCTGCTTCTGCCTCCTGAGTGCTGAGACTAGAGGAGTGTACCAACACACCCAGGTTTATCTCACCTACTTGTGATGTTCTCTACTCTCAGCTTTCAGTTAGATGTTTTTTCCTCCACATGTTGACTTCTGTTCTGTTGATGCCAGCTATAATAAATGAGGTCAGGCCTACGATGTTGTTAAAAGTATTCTCTACAGACTACATTTAGATAAATCATTTCTTTACATTGCATTACATTAGCCGTAAGGCACAGCATTATGATCCAAGCTACTTGGAAGGCTTGAGGCAAGAGGATCACAAGTTCAAGGCCTGCCTTTATTACAGAGTAAGGTCAGGCCAACCTGGGCAAATTAATGTCTTACCTTTTAATATTAATAACCAATAAAATTTTAGTCACCTTAGATATTATACTTACAGCTTTTTCTCCTGCAGTTGTTAATCTGAGTTACCTGTAGCTTCAAATTTATATTTCTAATTTGATTTTTTTTTTAGGCGTTTCATTAAACGGGTGTATGTGTCTTTACCAAATGAGGAGGTGTGTATATTTATATTTCAATTTTTTATTAAAGTAAAAACAAAGTACCATCCTGACAATATAGTGTTTTGAGTTCTGTGGTATAGCCATTTGAAAACAGTTTGTTGGAGTTGGAGTGATGTCTCAGCAGTTAAGAAAATGCTTGTCAGTTTCTTAAAATACTAACCATAAACTTATATAAGCTTCAGCAATTCCTGAACATTAACCCAAGGGAAATGGAAACTTCTCCATAGCAAGAAGACATGTTCAAGAATATTAGAGCAGCTGTCTTAATAATAACTTTAACCCGAAAAACACAAAGTTCATCAATTGCTTAATGGATATGCAAGTGTGGAATATCCAGTTAAGTTTAGTTCAGAAATTTATTATTTAATTATCTAGGACTTGGGGTGTAGCTCAGAAATAGAACATATGCCAACATATATAGGTTCCTGGGTTTGATCCACAGGACTGAAAAAAATGCATCAGCATACATATTACATTTCGTAATATGAACAAATTTTAGAAACAATATAGTAAGTGTAGGAGCCGTATGAAAATATATGATTTTATTTATTTTCTTGTTTTATTTACTCATTTTTCCTTAAAATGTATATATATATGTTTTTCCTTCTCTGTGTCTTTGTACCATGTATGCACCAGACAGCCTAGAAGAGGAGGTCAGATACCCTGCAACTGGACTTTGAGACAGTTGTGAGCTGCCATGGGGGTGCTAGGAATGGAACCTGGGTCCTCTTGAAGAGCAGCCTGTGGTCTTAACCACTGAGCCATCTCTCTAGCCCTGATTTTATTCCTTTTAAATGAAATATTTAGAAAAGACAGATTTGTAAAAATACAGTGAGATCAGTGGTTAGGAAAGGAGGTAGGAGTAGGGATTAATTACAGACAGTCTTGAGTGAACTTCCAGGGGTAATAAATATTCTAAAATTTTATTATGGTAATGGTTTTACAATTGCATATAACTAAAAGTCATTTGAATCATATACTTATTGTTGGCAAACCCTTTTAAAAGCATTGTGTTTCTTTGAGCTGGAGCAATGGCCTGGTGGTTGAGCGCACTTGCTGTGTGGGCTTGGTTCCCAGAACCCGCATGGCAGCTCACAGCCACCCACAAGTCCTGTTTCAGAAGACTGGACAATCCTCTTTGGCTTTGTGGGCATAAGACATACATGCAATACACCTACATACATTTAGGCAAATACTCATTACATACAAAACAGAAGTAAATAAATCTTTTTTTTTTTTTTTTTTTAATTGTAGCTTTCTGGTTCAGGCCTTTACTGTCCTTTATCATAACAGCAGCTGCTTCCTCCGTTTTCATTATATTTAACAGCACAAGTGAGATTCAGGCCAGCGATCAGCCTTATTCTAAAGTATTACATTAAGCTAATCCTTCATTTATCAAGTAACATTCATCAGTTTTTATAATTCTGTTATCAAATTGGCCTTTATTGATAATTCTTTAATACTTATTTCCAGACAAGACTGCTTCTACTTAAAAACCTGTTATGTAAACAAGGAAGTCCACTGACCCAAAAAGAACTTGCACAGCTTGCTAGGTGAGTAGTTTCCTTCATCTTACTCATCATCCTAGGCATCTGTTTCACTTGTGAAGCGTTCTCTTCCTGATTAAAATAAGCTAATGTAAAAAGTGTTAAATAGAGCCTGCCAGTAGTGGTGTATACTTTTAATCTCAGCATTTGAGTTTCAAAGCAGAGGCAGGCGTGTCTCTCTGAGTTTGAGACCAGTGAGGTCTGCAAAGCAAGTCTAGTATAGCCAGGACTATTACACAGAGAAACCCTGTCTTGGAAGAAAAAAATTAATGTTTGGCACTGGAGAGATGCCTCAGCAGTTAACACTGGCTGCTCTTGCAGAAGACCTGGGTTCAGTTCCCTGCACCCACACTGGGTGGCTCACAATTACCTATAACTTGAGCTTTAAGGAATCCAATGCTTCTCTGGCCTTTGTGGGCAAAGTACACACAGCTGTGTGCATACATAAAGTCAGGCACACATATACATAAAATAAATATAGTTTTAAAGGAATGAGAAATCAAACTACATAATTGTTAGCTTGCTCTAAATTGAAAATAGTGTATGCCTTTATTGTGTAGAGATTTTTGTGTATTCTTTCTCTTTTATTTTTACATATAGCCTTGGCAGTCCTGGACTCACTTTGTAGACCAAGCTAGCCTCAAACTCACAGAGATCCACCTGCCTCTGCTTCCCAGGGGCTGGGAGTAAAGCCATGCACCACCACACCCAGCTTTTTGTGTGCTCTTTCTGTTGAGACTTTTTATTTGTCTTACTGTATACTTCATGTCAGGTTCAAGCTTGTGATCTTCTTCCTCTACCTCATGAGGTGTAGGATTAAAGGGAAGTTGTTTGTTTGTTTTTTGTTTTTTGTTGTTGTTGTTTTTTGAGGCAGGGTTTCTTTGTATAGACTTGGCTGTCCTAGAACTTACTTTGTAGACCAGGCTGGTCTCAAACTCAGAGAGCTGCCTGCTTCTGCCTCTCAAGTGCTGGAATTAAAGGTTTGCACCACTGCTGCCTATTGAAAGGGAAGTTTTAATCTTCAAAGAAAATAATCTGTTTTCCTCTTGCTTCCACTGTTCAGAATGACTGATGGATACTCCGGAAGTGATCTGACAGCTTTGGCAAAAGATGCAGCACTGGGTCCTATCCGAGGTGAGTGTGACAGCATTGGACCTCGTATGCCACGAGGCCTTGAGTGGCACCACATTGTAAGTTTAGCCTCTTGAGAGATACATAGTTTTACATTTTATTTATTTTATGTGTATGAGTGTTTTACCTTCTTACATGTATTTGCACCATGAGCATGCAGTGCCCACAAAGGTCGAAAGAAGGCATCAGATACCCTAGAACTCAAGTTACAGCCAATTGTGAGCTGCCATGTGGGTGCTGGAAATTGAATTCAGGTCCTCTTGTGAGAGCAGCCAGTGCTCTTAACCACTAAGTCATCCATATAAAAGAAGTACAGTTGGAATTGGAGAGGTGGCTCAGCAGTTGGGAGCACTGGCTGTTCTTTCAGAAGACCTGCGATCAATTCCCAGCACCCTAATGACAGCTCACAACTGTCTGTAACTCCAGTTGAAGGGATCTGACATTCTCATACAGACATACATGCAGGCTAAACACCAATGCACATAAATATATCATTAAAAAAAAAAAAAAAAATAAAGCCGTGCATGGTGGCACACACCTTTCATCCCAGCACTTGGGGAGGCAGAGGCAAACAGATCTCTGTGACTTTGAGGCCACCCTGGTCTACAAAGTGAGTCCATGACAGCCAGTGCTACACAGAGAAACCCTGTTTTGAAAAACAAACAAACAAATGAAAAGCAAGGTTGGCAGGATGGCTCAGCTGTTAATAGAACCTAAGGTGACTCCTATCTGCCTGTAATTCCAGCTCCAGGGGATACAATGCCTAGCCTCCTTGGACACATGCACTCTACTTGTATATACATATGCTCATGCGCGCGCGCGCGCACACACACACACACACACACACACACACACACAATGGTTAATTATAATAAACCATTAAAATGTAAAGAAATCTACAGAACATGAGAAAATAGCTCATGAGCATTTCACCTCACCCTTTTATAAAACCTTTTCTTGCTTTCTAAAATTTTTAGCTCCCATCCAAACCCTGAGTTGTACACTACTCTCTCAGGGTTTACATGGTAATGTTTACAATGAAGAATTGCTGTAGACCTCTCAGCAAGCTTTGAGAACATTAATAGTGGCTGCAAATAGTCTTACGATCTGGAATATAAGTGGATCTCATGGTATACAAACAACAGTAAGTCAAAGTAAATAGATGCTAACTAGACTCTAAATGGAAAGGCTGCCCAAATGGACTTTTCTTATCTGAATTGTACTTAATAAATGCAGCAGCAAATACAAAAATTCCATTTTTTATTTTATATATAGGCATCCACATGCAGTACATATTGTATAAAGAAATAGTTATGTTGCATATGTTGTTTAATTTTTCCTTTTTTTGAGACAGTGTTTCTATGTAGTCTTGGCTATCTAGAACTCGTGGTATAGAGCAGGAGTCAAACTGTTAGAGATCTACCTTGCTCCCAAGTGCTAGGATTAATTAAAGGGATGTGCCATGATGCCCAGCTGCTTTAGTAATTTTGACAAATCTAAGACACACAGCACATGTAGTACTTACATGTATATATTTATATTTCTTTATGGGGTATCGAATGTAGTAAAATAATGCCTGTTATTTAACTAGAGTTATAATGTGATAGTTTAATAGATTTTTTAATTTTTTATTAATTACACTTTATTCATTTTGTATCCCCCCATAAGCCCCTCCCTCCTCCCCTGCCAATCCCACCCTCCCTCCCCCTTCTGCATGCATGCCACTCCCCAAGTCCACTGATAGGGGAGGTCCCCCTCTCCTTCCTTTCTGATCTTAGTCTATCAGTTCTCATCAAAAGTGGCTGCATTGTCCTCTACTGTGGCCTGGTAAGGCTGCTCCCCCCTCAGGGGGAAGTGATCAACGAGCAGGCCAATCAGATTATGTCAGAGGCAGTCCCTCTTCCCATTACTATGTAACCCACTTGGACACTGAACTGCCATGGGCTACACCTGTGCAGGGGTTCTAGGTTATCTCCACGAATAGTCCTTGGTTGGAGTATGAGTCTCTGGGAAGTTCCCTGTGTTTAATAGATTTTACTGCTAGGTGTGGCGGCACGTGCCTGTAATCTCCATCCTAGGCAGGCAGAGGCAGATCTCTGTGAGTTCAGGTCAGCCTGGTCCACATAGAGTTCTAGACTAGTGAGGGCCACATACTGAAAGCCTCTCTCACAAAAGGCTTCTGCACAACTGCTGCTTTCTCTTGAGAGGACTTGCATTCACTTCCCAGAACCACATTTCAGCCCGACTGTCGGCCACGCCAGCTCATGCTCTTCTGGCCTCTGCAGGCCCCGGGCACTTATCTGGTAAACAGAGGCACATGTATGTAAAACACCCATACATAAAATAGAAATAAAATAAAAGACTTTAAAGTGGATACTTAAAACTTTTAAGACTTAGTATTCAGAAGTACTAAAAAGGTACTAGTAAGGTAGGCATGCTAGCAAAGGGTTGTAATTCCAACTATTTAGGAAGGGACATAGGAGGGTAGCCAGTACACAGCCAACATGGACTACAGAGTGAAATGCAGGCTTGCCGCAGTATAAAACAGAGAACATCCGGATACAGCTCAGTGATTGAGCATTGCCTAACATGTCCAAGGCCCTGGTCCAGTCCCCAGTACTTCAAACAAACAACAACAAGAAAAGAAACCCAAGAGCTACAATATGACTCATTAGGTCAGAGTACTTTCTGTGCAAAAATAAAATCAACCACCTGAGTTTGAATCTCCAACAGGCGCATATAAAAATAGACATGACTCCATGTGCCAGTAATCGCAGTACTGGTGAACATTTTCCAGAGGTTAGCTAGCCAGCCAGCTTAGCCAAATAGTGAGATTCTGGGTCCCAGAGGTACCTGGTTTTGTGTTGTTGCTGTTGTAGATTTATTTGTGTATTTATTTATGTGGGTGTATGCATGCTCACACATGTGTGAGTACATGTTTTTGTGCAAGCAACAAGGCCAGGAGAGGGGGTCAGGCACCCTGGATTATCACTCCCTGCCTATTATTTTGAGGTAGGATGCTTCCCTGAGCTAGGTCTTAAGTTTTCTTGACAAGGCTACAAGTTGCCGGACCCTATCAATCCTCTTGTGCCCAGCTCCCTTAGAGCAGAGGGCATGCACAGGGTGTTGGGATCTGAACTCCAGATTTCATGATTGTTAGCCACAAGTACTTCTCCAGCCCCCAAGGCCCTGTCTTTAAAGACAAGGCAGGGAGCCAGACATCAGACATCCTACACTGCATACACACTGGCACATACACACATATGTATGATGGCTCACATGTACATACCAAACATAAGATGCTAGAAACAGACAAATGGAAAAACAAAAACATTGACGCTGACTGTGTGGAATCAGAGGGAGCAGTCAACAGCAGAGACTCTTAAGCAGAAGAACACTGAGGCTAAGCAGTATATGCTGCCAAGTGATAGTGGCAGCATTGCAGGCCTTTAATCCCAGCAGTTGGGAGGCAGAGGCAGGCAGACTGCTGTGAGTTCAAGGCCAGCCTGATCTACAAAGTGAGTCCAGGACAGCCAAGTCTACACAGAGAAACCGCCGTGAAAAAAAACAAAAACAACAACAAAAAAGAAAAACCAAAAGGAGAAAAAGAGAGACAGTATATGTAGACAAACATACTAATAGGACGGATATGTTACCAAGCCCAGTCTTGGTCCTACACTGACTCCCAGCTCCCTTTCAGGAGCTTCTTGTTTATAGAAGAGATACCTCTCAATCTCCCAAAGACAAGTCTGCATGGAATGGAGGGGCCTCCAAAAAACTGAAGGACTGGTCTAGCCTCAGTATATACTTTCAGGGTACCAGGAGTAAGACCCTGAAGGCTGGAAATCAGTCAATGGAGATGCCTTTCCACTTCCCAGAAGCAGTCATCCAAAGGGCCAGGCCGAACATTCCATTTGTCAACAGTGTTACCTGGTGTGCTTACAGTGGATGCCAGAAAAATAAAGTCAGCCCTCGAAGTTCCTTCATTACTGATTGTTAACACTTACAAGAATGACCCTCCACTGAGATGGTAACTGAACAGATTTCGGTTGCTGAATCTGTTACTAGTTTCTACCTCCATGCTGCTTTTTGTCTGAGAACTGCAGAGCCAATAAAAGACTACGCACCAACTGAGCAATGAATGACTTATATTCTTAGTCAAAAGTAGAAACGCGGAACAGAGGCTAGACAGATGGCTCAGTGGTTAAGAGCACTTGATGTTCTTCCTTAGAACCCAGATTCAATTTCCAACAACCACATGGCGGCTCTCATCCATCTGTAGCTCCAGGTCCATAGTTCTGACACCTTCTAATGGACTTTGCTGGCACGTGGCATGCACATGGTGCACAGGTATACATGCCTGTAAACACCAACAACGCATATAATAATAACAACAGCAACAATAATACTAAAGGAATGAGGGCCTGCAGAGATGGCTTCATGATTAAGGGCACTTGCCACTCTTAAAGAGGACTCAAGTGGGGTCCTCAGCCCCACATTGGGTGGTCTGCAACCACCTGTAACTCCAGCTCCAGGGGATCTAATGCCCTCTCTGACCTCTGCAGGTACATTCACACATGTGGCACACATACATGGTCATAAATAAAAATCATACTAAAAAAAATAGTGATGGAAGAGAAGTTTGCAAATCAACTTTTCTGAAGTGTCAAATTTTTTTGGTTTTGGTTTTGGTTTTTCGAGACAGGGTGGTTTGTCTGTTTCTTTTGGCAGTTCTAGGAACTGAGAGCTGTCCACATGCTAGGATAATCTGCTGCAGAGCTACAGCCTCAGCCTCATTTGTATTTAATAGAAATTTTAGTAATTAGAGAAAATGTAGTTATGAAGAAAACAATTTTTGATTTAAAAAAAAATCTAGAGGCTGGAGAGATGACTCAGTGGTTAAGAAGCCTGGCTGTTCTTCCAGAGGATCCAGGTTCAATTCCCAGTATCCAGATGGCAGCTCAAAACCAACTGAAACTGGCCTCCACCTATACCAGGTGTGCAGATGGGCCAAAGATATACATGCAAACAAAACACCCATAAGCATGAATAAATTAATCAAAATAATATTTTATAACCACCAAGTTGTACTCTTATTTAGTTCTGTTTCAAGTTTGTAAACTATTATTTAGGGCATATGCAAGCAACCGAATGTCTGCATTTACTCCCAAGACAGAATAGTATGCTTTTCTTGCTGTTTTGTTGTTTTTGTTTCTTTGAAACAGGATTTCTTTGTGTAGCCCTGGCTGTTCTGGAACTCATAAGAGATTTACCTGCCTCTGCCTCCCAAGTGCCCAGCCAGAGTAGTATTCATTTGCAAGCATTTGTAAACTTTATGAATTCTTTATGTGAATGTCCCGACTTTAATGGTTTGTATTACACCGGTACCATTAGATCATTGTAGTTAATATTTGCCAGTAAGAAATGTAAACTTGCACTCTCTGCCTCAGTTTCTCTCCTGGGGCCCTCCACCATGTATATCTGTCTGTCTGTCTATCTGTCTGTCTCTCTCACGCGCACGCTCCATCTCTCTCTACACCTCCACCCAATCAATCTCTTTCATATAAAAAAAAAAAAACAAGACAAAAAAGAAATTTAAACTTCAAAATGTTCTTTAAAGTGTCTGATTTATGTTTTACAGAACTGAAACCAGAGCAGGTGAAGAATATGTCTGCCAGTGAGGTATATGCTATTTTTTAATTTTTTTTTCTTTTGGCTCCTCTACAAGACTCATAATTTTTTTCTAGTCTGTTTAATTTAAAACAAGAGAGTTAACTTTGTTTAAAAGTAAGACCTAAAAAAATTATTATTATTTTCTGGTAATGATTAAAAATGTACAGTCATTTTCTCTCATCAAGTTATGAAAATACTGAATAAAAGTTACAGCAAATTGATTCAACATGTTAGAAGGATCGCTGTGTGGGGCTCGGGGTATAGCTCAGTGATAGAATGCTTCCCTAGCATGGTAAGGCGTTGTGTTTGGTCCCCTGCAATAAAAATAGTGGGAGGGTTCATATGCCAGCACCTTCATGCTGTTAAAAGGCAGCATTTCCTTAAATTTTTCATGTTTGTTGTTACCAACTCCTTTTCCTTTGTGATAAACCAGGCACAGACCTAGCAGATTTGCTTCTGGTAAATAGAAGGTGACCAATGTGTAATCTTATGAAACTATGGAAAGAAAAAACTAAAAATAAAGTAAATTTTGGTTGTTGTCCTAGTTACTCTTCTATTGTAGCAAAGTACGATGACCAAAGTAACTTAGAAAAGCAACAACAGCTGTGACCAGCATGGCGCAGACAGGCATGATACTGAAGCAGTAGCTGAGAGTTTACTCCTCCAACAAGGCCACACCTCTTAGTCCTTCTGAAGCAGTTCTACCAACTGCAGATAAAGCATTCAAATATATGAGCCTATGGTGGCCATTCTTACTCAGATCCCTACAGTTATTCTTCCCAGTGGGAGAATTAAGTATTTTTTTCCATTTGTATTTTGTAAGATTTTTCTCTAATGAATGTTTTTTTTTCTTTTAGTGAGGAAAAAATATGCTTTGAAGTATTAATGTCTATGAAGCTAAATACAAGTAATAAGAGTACATGGCATACATTTTTGTAAGGTGTCTTATAAAGCAGACTTGCTTAGTATGTAATATAAAAATACATTGAAAGCCGGGGCATGGTGGCACACGCCTTTAATCCCTGCTCTTGGGAAGCAGAAGCAGGTGGATCTCTGTGAATTTGAAGCCACCCTGGTCTACAAAGAGAATCCAGGATAGCCAAGGCTACACAGAAAAACCCTGTCTTGAATAAAACAAAAACAACAACAAAAAAGTGTGTGTGGGTACATGTGTATATTAATGATTAGCATAATTTTCTAAGAATATGTTTATATCTGTTATAAAATTAACAAACTTCAATTTTAACCTGTTGTTCACTATGTATGTTTTCGTCATTTCTGTATCTCTTTTTTTTTTAATTTAGATGAGAAATATTCGATTATCTGACTTCACAGAATCCTTAAAAAAGATAAAACGCAGTGTGAGTCCTCAGACCTTAGAAGCATACATACGCTGGAACAAGGACTTTGGAGACACCACTGTGTAAAGGAACAAATGCCTTTGTAAGCCCACAGAATACTCCTCAGCAAGAAACATGAGCTTCAAACAAGTTTTCAGCTCCAGGAACTCAGACTTCGTTTACAGGACTTTTTAGAGTTTTCATTTTTGTGTACCAGACTTGAAGAGGAATAAGAAGACAGACCTAAATAAAATATGCAGTGTGAATGGAATTTCTGCTTAAGGCTCTTTTGCCTGATGGTCATGGTTTTCTCAGTGGGCACTGTTAGAGCACAGCAAAAGTAGATTCTGGCTCATTACTGATAATAATCATTATGTAAATAATAATTTGTATATTGTGTTCAGATGAAAGTATTCCAGAGACAGTGAATGGTAGAAGACACAAGAGCCTTCTGTTGTCTGTCTCCTAATTTTTTTTTTCTTTTTTGCAGCAGTCTATTTTCTGTCTTCCTTTCCTACTATTACCTTAGCTCCCTGTAATTGGAATACCAAGCACTCTGCGATCTTTTCTGCTTTTCTTACAAACTCCAGTGTGCCAAATGGAAATCTTTTCCCATCTACAGTAAGGAAGAGCTATACTGAGGTTCTTTGCCACCTAGATATACAAACATTAAACAGCTAATGTGTTTCTCCTCATGTTTTGTTTTTTTTTATTTTATTGCTTTGCTGCCAAACAGTTTAGAAAGCAATATAATAGCAACAGAGAAAATCTGGCACAACAGAGGTTTGATGGTTTGAGTCACTCTGTCATGTCACATGTAGATCAGGCCTGTGTGCCCTGCAGTATTTTTTTTGCCCCAATATGTCAGAAATTCATTGTAGACTTAACTTGTTCCATGTAGAATTCATTTTTTGTTGAAGTTATTCTAATATTTTAGAGAGCCAATTTTAACTGTTATAAATTGAGGCACCAGTGTGAGAGAAGGGACATATTAGGAGGTAAGACATTTGTAGTTTATTGCTTATTACTTTCTTACTGTTTACAGATAATTAAATGCCGGTGACACTACCATCTTTTACTAATTACAGTCCCTTCTATGAAACTTTAAATACGGAATTTTTGTACATGGCATATATTTTATAGGTTTCTTGTGCTTACTTTTTAACTAAAAACTCTAGTCTGTTGATCTACCTTTTGTTTCCATAAAATGTATAGTAATTGTTTGTATAAATATGGCTACACTTTTATTATAAAAATGCATCATAGGACGTAGAGGCTCATGGGAGGCCTTCTAAGAATTGTATAAAGGCAAATATTTGCCATTAGTTTACTGGTTAAAAGTTTGTTTACAGAATTTTTCCTTGGTGCTTAAATGATGCTGTGTAAAATATCATGGGTAGAAAGAATAATTTTGTGGTAGTAACACCAACTTTTCATGTAAGAAAATGCACTAAAACACTTGCCCTCTCCCCAGATAAAAATTTTATCATAAAGACATAATCTTCAGTTTTACCCTTGGTCTTGTTAAAGATCTATCTACACGTAGAAGATGGATTATTTCTTAGAATCACACTCTGGTTTTAGCTGTAATTTAAATCATGTCTCTTTTAATCGTGATTTCAGACATCCCTGAATGATAAAAATGAAAAATTTAGATCAATAGGAAAACAAATTTAAACCAAAGCTGTGCATATTTTTGGTTCTGGGTGGTATCCTTTTTTAAGGTCTCAAATGTTAAAGCATCAGTTACGAAATACTGATAATGCCAGCCTGTGGTGACGAGAAGACCAGCAGTCCTAACTCAAAACATGTACAATAAAGCTCTTAAAACTACCTTTTGCTTTCATTTAGGAAGGGACTAATAACATTACTACTATTATGTATTAAGATGGGCTTCATCTCAGTACTTAAATAGAAGAACCTTTAAAATCATGGTTAGTTTCTTTCAGGAGGGGTTTTAGGAGTTAACAAAATTTTCAGGATCGAGTTAACCTAAAATACTAAGTCAAAGGCATTATTGTGTGACTGTCCATCAGTGTATAGAAGGCTAGAGGTTCAGCTAGTGTCAAGAGAACATCTTCTGTAATGTTGTATGATCCAGGTACATTTTAGGCCATTTTGTTGTCTTTAAGACAGGGTCTCTTGGAGACTAAGCTGACCTAGAACTCAGTGGGTAGCCTATGAATATGTTAAACTGATTTTTCTGCCTCCACCTCCCAAGTGCTGGGGATGCCGTGTGCACCCCACACCTGGAGGTTTGTTCTTTTTCAGTAAAATTGAAATTGCTAGGGTTTTCCAAATTAAATTAGAATTTAGTTAATATTAATTTCACATTTTATGTTGAGCTCTGTAATCTGTTCAAAATAATGTTTAAATAGTAATGATTGGTATGTTCTTCATGTTAACGTGACAGAGTCCTTGTAAGCTCGGTGAACTCACTGATCACCTAACTGAGCCAAAGGAAAGACTCAATACAATCTTTCCAGATCTGCTAGGGCTACAAAGCTTCTCTGAGACTAGATGCCCATTGAATTTATTTTTGTCTTAATAGGACAAACAGAATTTACGTTAAATATATGTGGCAATCTTTGTTTATAATGTAAAATTGTTTATATGTCATACAAACTAATTCTTTGATAGAATGAACTACTTACAGTTTGCTTTTTGTTTCCTAAGTCAGAAGATCTTCCTTTTAAATGTTTGTCTGTTTTAGTATTTTTACTTCTGCAAATGAAATGACAAAGGGTCCGTACAGCTGCATAAAGTGGGTTTTTATCCTAATTAATTATATTGTAAATAAATGACAAACTTTGTTTTGCCTTAATTAATTTTTTTATAGTTTGAATCTTTGATATTTCAGAGGCTACAATTTCATGGAGTATTTTGTAACTCTTGTGCCAATAAACTGAGCAAAATATACAAAGCAATGAATAGAAGGTTTTGGAGAGCAACCCAGACTAGTCAGAAAGTGCATAAATTCCTGTTTGGAGAGTCCTCGGCGTGTCCATTGCCAGCTTGTGCTGTTCATTTGAAAATAAAATTCAAGCAGAATGTAGCTGACTTGTTCAGATTGGGTATTTCAGGCTTCTGAAATCCCTGGAAATGAGAAAGGAAATCTTGGAAGGTGTTGAGTAAGTTAACCCCCATTATCTGCAGATTCCTTTTAAGTCCTTGGAACTTTACAAAATTTTACCTGTCTAGCAGGATATTCAAAGGAACCCAGCAGATAGCAAAGTCCAAAGACCTGGCCAAATTGAGGATAGTGGCACATCTTGTACTCCCAGCCTTTGGGTGGCTGAAGGAAGAGGAGGAATGCAAATTCAGGGCTAACTGCTACATAGTAATCTCCAGCCACACACTACTGACTCAGGCCTGTCTCACAAAACAAACAAGCCTACCATGATGGGGAATGTCCTTAATTCCTGCACCCAAGAGGCAAAAGTGGGCAGAGCTCTTGAGTTCTGAGGTCAACCTGTTCTACATAGAACAGTAGCTCTAATGCTGTGACCCTTTAATACAGTTTCTCATGCTGGGGTGACCCCCAACCATAAAATTATTTTTGTTGCTACTTCATAACTGTAATTTTGCTACTGTTAGGAATTGTTATGTAAATATCTGTTTTCTGATGGTTTTAGGTGACCCTGAGGTGTCATGACCCACAGGTTGAGAAACACAGACATAGAGCATTCTAGGCCAGCCAGGGAGGGCTACACAGAAAACCTGTTTCAAAACCAAACCAAACACAGGAACAACAGCAACAAAAGAGATTGTAAAGAGTGCACAGGGAAACTGCTGTTTGAGGGTAGAGTTTTGAAACTGAAAGTTGAAACTCTAAGGACAAAATGAACAGAAACTCTGATGAAAACTAACTTCACAGTGTCAAGTTTATCCTTTTAATAGTTTAAATCCAGATTACTTTTGAACATCACAAAACTTTAGCAAAAAGTTTCATATGAAAATGTACATGATCTAATTCTACATCACAAACAGGCCCTTTGGATAGGAAGGTGGAAGCCTCTGCTGAACAGCCATTTAGACTCTTTCCAAGGCTTCTAACGTGATGCTGTTTCCTCGGATGACCATCATTCTGTAGAGGAATTTTAATTCAGAACGTGGCTGCTCTGGCAAGAGATCACATCCAAAGAACTAGGTCTGTGTGATCTGGCTGGAATACAGAAGTGCCTTGTTTTGTTTTGTTTTGTTTTTTGAGACAGGGTTTCTAGAGAGATGGCTCAGTGGTTAAGGGAACTGACTCCTCTTCCAGAGAATCTGGGTTCTAATCCCAGCACCCCCCCATGACAGCTCACAACTGTAACTCCAAGATCTGATATTCTATTTACATAGATATGCAGGCAAAATATCAATGTACATAAAATAAAGGTAACTAAAACTTAAAAGACAAAAACAACTCCCTCTACACACACACAAAAAAAAAAAAGAAAAAGACATGCATTTAATCCCAGGAAAGAGAGGCAAGCAGATCTCTTGAGTTCAAGGCCAGGCTGGTATAGAAACAGTTTCTGGTAAAGAGAAGCTTAGGTCCAGGTGTGGAGGTATGCTTTAAATACCAACACTAAGAAGACAGCCATGCAGATTTCTTGAGTTCTAGACAGTGCTGTTGAGACAGTTTGGTTGAGTCAGTAAGTTGAGAGGCAGGGCAATGGTGTTGAGTTTGTGGAATTCATAGGCAGTTTGACCAGGAGAGTTTTACAGAGACTGGCTGAAAAAAAAAATGGCCAGAGAAGGATCCAGAAGATTAGTTAGCTAGGAGTTTGAGCCAGAACAACTGAGTTGAACCAGCCAGCGAGAGTTCAAAAGAGCTAGAAAGCATGAGTTTATTTAGCAGCAAATTTCAGAGCCTGAAAACACTCTAGGTCCAGATTAGAAGCTTCCAGGACTAGGCCTCAGCAGACAGGCAGTAAGCCTTCAAGATGAGAATTAATTCAGACAAATAAGTTACTTTAGCACCATTCCAATGTTATTCTGTTGCCACTAGTTGCCGTCTCCACACCCTCATCAATCACAAGATTCATAAAAGGATCAAAGGCTGTATGTTTCTTGTACGTGTCTGCCACCATTTAACTTCAATGGTAACTTCTTGTCCACGAATTTCTTCAGTTTGGAAGGATGGGCCTTGCTCATGGTGACTCCTCAGGTAGAACAGCAAAGGGGTCGACACAACTTTCTGTAGGAGAAAACAGAATCCAGAGTTTCCACAATATAACCCGAGGTCAGATACACAGTAATATCTAAGTATCCAAAAGAAAGTTACCTGACCTACAATCAAGATACATGAACATTAGAAGCCTTGAAAATGCTGACTAACTCAGAGAAAGGGGACACCAGATCCTAGTTTTCGGCAGAGAAATACAAATTACGAACTCAGGAAAATCTGACAACCGAAGGTAACTGAGGTAAGCATCCTATCAAAGTTTTTAATGCTAAGCCAATCATAGGAAAGACTGAACAGGACCATAAGAAAGGTTTGTGACAATAAGATAGTGTCAGTACTTGTGACTTGGGGTTCAGGAGAAGAGGAAAATAATGCACCTGAGAAACAGGTAAAATGTGATGCCTGAAGCCCCCATATAGTCAAAAGATCTCAACAGACTTTAAGTTCAGTGAGCCACAGGATCTGTAAAACGCAAATTTTAGTTTTTCCAGCAACAGTGGACTATTTGTTAGGAAACAGGGGTGAGCTGGCTTCACATCTACATTTACGCCACCAACCAAGAGCTAGCTTTAAAGCGAGACCTTCTAACGAGGACAGTCTGGGGCCCGATGTTTTCTCTTACTGAAGTTCAAATCATGGTTCCTGTAGTAGTCCACAGTTGGGTGTCAGACCGGGTGGCCTGAGAGGTCATCTACGATGATGAGCTATTGAAGTATGGGCAACCAGTCAAGAATTACAACTGTGAAACAGAACGGTGGAAAAGAGTCTGTATTTTTCAGCAATTGTATCTCAATCTAAGGGGTCTAAACAGGATTTGCTTGTGTTGGAGTTTCATTGGGTTTATCTTGCACCTGTTTCCTGTGGAGCATACCCTTGAAACATTTTAATAAGTTGTGTTTGTATTTTTCCTGTAATCCTAAGCATTTGGGAGGTAGAGGTAGATGGATCAAGGTCACCATTAACCCCATAGTGACTTCAGGCCAGCATGAGCTGCCTGAGACATAATCGCATTAAAAAAGATTAACTTAAATGGGTCCTAACTCAGAATAGTTTGCCACCATTCTTTGACTTTACAGTTGTGTAAATCAATCACTACACTTTCCAGTGAATTTATGATCCATATTTTACCATGGTATATATGTTTCCAGCTTTTAGATCTCAAAATACACCTTTTCTTTCTTAGTTTAATTTTTTTGGCTTTTTTGTTTTGTTGCATTGTATTTGATTCTTTTTCTAAACAGTTTCTCTGTGTAGCCTTGGCTGTCCTGGAACTCCCTCTATGAACCAGGCTGGCCTTGAACTCAGAGATACTCCTGCCTCTCCCTCCCAAGTGCTAGGAATAAAAGCATGTGCCACCACCAACTGTCTTAAAATACACCTTTGTTTTTTGTTTGTTGGTTTTTGAGACAGGTTTCTCTGTGTAACCTTGGCTGTCCTGGGCTTGCTTTCTAGAGCAGGCTGGCCTCACCCTCACAGTAATCCACCTACCTCTGCCTCCCTGTGCTGGGATAACAGGCATGTGCCACTACACAAGGCTAAAATACACTTTTCAATGAGATAGTTGTTTTAGTTTATCCTGCCTAGGGAAAAAAAAAATCATTTTCCAAGAATGCTTATCATTCAGAATTGAATCTCACCTTGAAGAAACTTTTCTGAGGGGCTGGAGAGATGTCTCAGAGGTTAGAGTCCTTCCTGCTAAATCATGAGGACGGAGTTCGAATCCCAGCCACCCATATTTGATGACTCACAAATACCTTTTAGGGGGTTGGGGATTTAGACCAGCAGTAGAGCATTTGCCTAGCTAAGCGCAAGGCCCTGGGATCGGTCCTCAGCTCTGGAAAAAAAAAAATAGAAGATGACAAATACCTTTGAACTTCAGCTTCAAGGCTTCTAATGTCCTCTTCTGGCCTTTGCAGACACCGCAGCACACAAAATGCTTAAAACCCTTTTATGACCACTATGATTTAATTACCAGTCAGTCTTTATAACACAATGCCGCTCCCCCTTTTCTTTTAAAGACAGGGTATCACTATGAAGCTCTGGCTAGCTTGGAACTCACAGAACTCTACTTGCCTCTGCCTCTGATTCCTAGGATCAAAGGCATGATGTGATGCACCATACCTAGAACGTTGTCCTATGTTTGACATTATACTATTACAAATAGCTTTTTTTTTTCTTCCTGCATTTGTCTCTTACTAGAATACAATTTCCGGAAGGTCGGTGCATAACAGATAAGGTCTCCAAATATAGTCTATAGACTACTGTCTTATTTTTCTATAACAATACTGTATAAAAAAGAAACTATAGAGATTTAAAAAATGATATGCCAGGGAATAAACCAGAGTATGTTAAGTTCAAACCCAGGTATTCTGAGTTCCACACCAAGCCTGTGAAACAGATATGACTTGAGGTATGTTTCAGATTTTTAAAAATATTTTATAGCCAGACATGGTAGTGCACACCTGTAATCCCAACACTCGGGGAGGCAGAGGCAGGTGGATCTCCGTGAGTTCGAGGCCAGCCTGGTCTACAAAGAGAGTCCAGGACAGCCAAGGCTACACAGAAAGCCTGTCTTGAAAATATATATGTGTGTACATATATGAATTTTTTTTTTTTAGTCCTGTCTCATTTCCTCCAACTGAAACTGTTCTTCCTAACAAATCCCTCTCATGTATTTTTGGTAACTTGAATGTAACTTGAATTCAGTGTCCTGCCACATCCTCTAAAGCAGGTACCACACAGAGTGCAGCACATTTTTGCTTTGTATAGCTTCTTTTCCTTAAGGTTGAGATGAGCTTACTAAATTGGGGAGGCTGACAGTGAGCCTACTCTAAAGCCCAAACATGCCTGTCCTACCTCAGTCACCGAATCTACAGGGTTACAGCTCTGCACTCAGTTTAGGCAACTGAACCTCTGCGTGTCACTCGGCATACGGAAGGGCTCTCCCACCTCGTGGTGGTGTCAGATTCTCTTAAACTCGAGCAGCCATGTGGATGCTGAACATCAAACCTGCGGGAAGAGCAGTCTGCTCTCTTAACCGCAGAACCTTTTCTTCAGCCCTTGTGTGCTTTTTGTTTGTTTGTTTGTTTCCTTGGTTTTCGTTGTTTTGTTTTGAATCCGTTTTGGTTTTGGGGACAGGGTGTTGCTGTGTAGTTCAGTCTCCGGTGTTGGAACTACACCAAGCGATAGTGCGCCCTGACTAGTGAGGTGTGCCAGCGAAGTGCACGTGGAGGCCAGAGAACAACGTCATACTGAAAGACCCCAGCCTCACACTAAGTTAAACATAGCTAATGCCATTTTGTGAGACACCACTGTTTTGTAAAACTCTGAAGGCCAGATGAGAAACTGGAAAATTACTGAAAAATCCTAGCTGTGTCACCCACTTGGGATATCTGTGGTCAGGCTGCCCCAGTCATACTAAAAACAGTTTGTGTTAATCACTCTCATAGATATCTGTGAGACTGTTTCAGCTAAGATAGAGAAAAACAAAATAACAGGTGGCGGGCCACGTCAAGGGGTCATCCTACCCCCCTTGACCACCCAGTTCCTGGAATCTTGGTGCCCCTGCCAAACTTTGACGCAAATCGTGGTCTCGTGTAAACGTACCAATCAGCCCCCTATAACCATGCCCTCTCGCTTCTGTACCAGTGCTTCTGCTCTAAAACCCTATAAAAACCCCAGTTTTTCCCCAAGGAGACGCGCAGGGTCCTCCCGAGTGACCTTGCTGCCCCGAGTACTCGTGAATCAAAATAAAAGCCTCTTGCTGTTTGCATCCGAATGGACTCGTTGTTCTTTGGGAGGGGGTCTCTCTGACGGAAGATACCCTCCGGGGATCTTTCAATACTTAAGGTTGGATTTTGAAATAGGGTCGCTGATGATATACCCATCTCTGCTTCCTGAGTACTGGGACTTAACCCGAGTCTTTGCTTTTAAGACAAGCGCTTTCTGCGACATTATTTTTAATGAAACTGAGTTGAGAATTTGATACATGGATTTTGATATAGGTCAAGTCTATGTAGACGATCCTGGCCTCAAACTCACAGGGATTCACCCGACCTTACTGTGACATTTCTTTTCTTTCTTTCTTTTTCTTTTTGTTTGTTTTTTGTTTCTCGAGACAGGGTTTGTGTGTGTAGCCTTAGCTGTCCTGGACTCGCTTTGCGGACCAGGCCGGCCTCGAACCCACAGAGATCCTCCTGCTTCTGCCTCCCAGATGCTGGGATTGGAGGCATGTGCCACCGCGCCCGGCTACTGTGACATTTCCTAATGTTCCGACTTCTTCATTTTTCAAACAGGACACCAATGTGATAAAGCCACACACAGGCAGAAGCATTTGAACAACCCACAGAGCTCCCACCCTTTTCCTCCCCGACGCGAGCAGGCCTGCCCAGCACAGCCGCGACCCGCCCACTTCTCCACAGGCTCCGGTGGCCGGAAGAGGCCGTCCCTCCAGCCAATCGGACCCCGACGGCCCGCCCCTTCCGCTTGGGCAAAGCGAGCTCCCAGGGCGTCTTCCGGCGGGAGCTGGCCGGCTCCTTACCATGGTGAGTTGGCCGTCGGGGGCGCGGGTTCCTTGCGGGGTTCTTCCTCCTCCCCCCCGCCGGAGGGACGTGCTGTGCCGCAGCCGCTCTTCGGGGCGACGGGGCTGCGCTGCAGGGAGGAGAGGCTGCTCACGCACGGGCCCCCGGGGCTCTGGTCTTTTTAAGGGCTCCCGCGCCGTGCCTGTACTGCTGGTGATCCGAGATTTTCCTGATGTTAAAAACTACAAGTCAACACCGTGGCGGCTTGGAGCAGGGTTTTAGGGCCGGTGTTCACGCGTTTATTGCATTTCAGTGTTGGCGCTAAAACATCCTCCATGAAGCACCGGCGGCTACAGAAAGTAAAGGGTTCTAGTGTACGCTATGGTTTTTGGAATGTCATGATTTCCTTAAAAATAATTAGGCTAAGTAGTTCTTATATTAAACAGTGTAACGGCACACTCCTGTGGCTTACACCTCAGGAAACTGAGGCAGGGAGGTTGGGATTTGGCCAGCCTGAGTTACATAGAGACTATGGAAACAATAGACACACACACACACCAAACAACAAATCACAGAAGTTAGACATGAATCTCTTAATTTTATGTAAAGGTGAGCAGGTGTCAGAATGAGGGCCACCCTTTGAAAGAGTCACAAAAACTCACTGAGCCCTTATTGGTAGCTTACATATGACCATGACACATTCCTGTTTTTACTCTTACCACCATAAAGTTTCCTTCTTTGGAGATTTAAAAAAAAAAAAAAAATTAAAATTAAAATACTTTAAAGTTATATAAAAAAAATTTAGTGAAGGTCTTTTAAATAATTTCTTTTATTTTAAATTGTGTAGGTATGTGCACATGAGTGCAGGAGTGGGGAAAATCCCCTGCGGCTGGAGTTATTGGCAGTTGTGAGCACTTGTGGGTGCTAGGAGTCAAACTTGGGTCCTTGGAAGAACAATAAGTAGTGTTCTTAAGTATTGAGCCATCTCTCTCTCTCTCTCTCTTTTTTTAAATATTGTATATGGATGTTTTGTGTGCATGTATTTTGGTGCACAAAGTGTGTGCCTGGTACCTGGGGAGTTCAGAAGAGGGTGCCGAATCTCCTGGAACTGGAGTTACAAAGTATTCTAAGTGTCATGTGGGCACAGGGAACTGAACCCCTGTCCTCTGTTTTTGTTTTTGGGTTTTTTTGTTTGTTTGTTTGTTTTTTTGACAGGGTTTTCTGTGTATCCTTGGCTGTCCTGGACTCACTTTGTAGACCAGGTTGGCCTCAAACTCACAGAGACCTGCCTGCCTCTTAGTGCTGGGATTACAGGCTTGTGCCACCACTGCCTGGCTAACCCCTGCCCTTTGTAAGAGCAGTAAGTGCTCTTAACTTCTAGCCTTTGGGGGAGGGGGAATCTCACACGGTAGTTTCATAAAATTTCAGAAAGCCTTTGCAGACAGAAAAAAAAAAATGGTTAAAATAAACCAGACAGTCATGGTAAATGCCTTTAATCCCATTTCTCTGAAAGCAGGGTCAGGTACATCTCTGGGCTGTAGGCCAGCCTAGACTACAGAGCAAGTTCCAAGACAAGGAGGACCACACAGAGAAGCTCTGTCTCAGAAAACAAAAAGGGGAAAGGTGTAAAATTTTGTTCTTTGTGGGGAGGGACAGTAATCAGGTAACCTTCAGTTATTCCAGCTTTAAAAATAAATAAACATACACAGTATCCATATTGTAGCAACAGTGAGCAGCTTGCAGACTGTTGTTTGAATTGGACCTTTGCACCTAATTTGCATATGCTCTTCCATCTGTCTGCATTCTCCATTTCTTATTCTCATCCTTATCAGTGTGATGTGTACTTAAGTGTGGATGCCAGAGGTCAGTGTCAGGTGCCTGCCTTAATTGTGTTTCACTTTTTTTGCTTGTTCCCCCCATGTTATTTTGAGACAGGGTCTTGAACTTGGAGTTGTGTTCTAGACTGGCTGGCCAGCAAGTCCTAGGGATCTTACTTTTTGCAGTTCTGGGGACCAAACCTGCAGCCTCAAGCATTTGGGGCATATGCTCTACCATGAGTTACTTACTCTACAGCCTATCTCTGCTCTCCCTGTCCTGATTACAGGCTCTTTACCAGGGTGCTGCAGCTCCAAGCTTGGGTCTTCATGCCTCCGTGGCAAGCTCTTTACCAGCTGAGCACTTTATCCTCATAAACATAGAGTGTATGTGAGTCAAACTTGAAATTTGTGTTAAATAGAAAAAACTTATTCTTATTAAAAAAAAAAATGGCTTTTTACCCTATGATGGAATCAGACTGGTCCGTCATTCTCGCCCCCCACCCAGCCCTCATATAATCATGTACAGTACCCTGACATTTTTTTTTTTAATATCCTTTGTCCTCTCATACTACCCTGTGGAATCTGGGGGAGCGAAGCAACAATTTCATATTTATAAATACCTGTTTTATAAACCACTGACCAGAGGCTTGGAGCCTGAAGCACTTGGAATCACTACCTACCCCTGCTGGGATCTGGAGACCTATTACCCTGTTCACATCAGCCTCATTATCTTTAAAAATCAGCCACAGTGGCAGACCAGGCCCCACCCACTCTTCTGTAACTGGCAAGACAGTGCTGAGGGAGGAGGCCTTGGCCATTTCTGCTCTGGAGAACCTGCCCAAGGAGATCATCCCAGTGATGTTTGAGGAGCCCTTCACCAACAGACACACAAATACCCTGAGGGCCATGGTACCCTCCTGGTTCTTTCCATAGCTTGGGAGCCCTGGTAAAGAATCCCCACCAGGAAATATTGAAGGCTGTGCTGGATGGACTGGATGGACTGACTGCACAGAAGGCTTGCTCCAAGTGCAAATCAGAGTGCTCGATTTGAAGAGCGCGAACCGTGACTCCTGGAGCAGAGGGCTGGATCCCACAAAGGTGACTGCCCACCGCCGGCCGTGACCCAGAAGCAGCCAGTGGAGAACTGTCCTGACTCTGGGGTCAAGTATTGTTTGAAGGTGCTAGCCGACCTCAGATTTATGAGGGGCAAGCTCAGTAATTGTGCTGCATCCTTGCTGCAGTGGGCGCATCAGCGGAAACATTTCATTCACCTATGCTGTAGAAAGTTGCAGATTTGGGACTCAGCCAACCCCACTTTCATAGGAATCTTCAGATTTGTAGATCCAGGCAGTATACAGGAGCTGAAGTTGAGGATGCTCTTGAGCCTTACCTGGTGCAGATTAAAAATCTTCACACACTCTAGCCAGCTACCCTCAAATTTAACTTCACTCTGCACTGTAGATGATGCTAAAGAGCTTGACAGAAAAAGCACATTGGTATCTCAGTTTCCCAAACCCCACTGTCTCCAGAATCTCTGTTTAAATAACACATCCTTTCTACAAGGTCACCTGACAAAGGGGCTCAGGTGCTTGGAGACCCTGTTCATTGCTTATTGTTCCTTCTCACATCCATTCTTGGATTACCTGCCCCAATTCCTGAACATTTGCCAGCTCAAACATCTGCACCTGAGTGCTACATATTTATTGAAGAGGTTTATATCTTAAGCCTCTTGCGCTTCTTCTTGAGTTAGAGATACCCTGCGAACCCTGAAGTTGAATGGGGTGTTGGATGGGGCACTCTCAGTTCAGTGCCCCTCTGCCTGCCCTGAGCCAAGGTCAGTTTCTGCAGTATAAACTCTGCCTGTCCTGAAGCAATTTCTGCACCACACAGCCGAGGTGAGTCAGCTGACCCAGGAGCTGTACCCTGCCCCTCTGGAGTGCTGTAATGACATGGCTAAACTACTGATGGACATACTTAAACAGCTTTGTCCCGAGCACCTGGATATACTCAGGGCCAAAGGCCAAGGGAGTTTTTGCTGTTGTTATTTTGGTTTGATTTTGGTTTTTCGAGACAGGGTTTCTCTGTGTAGCCTTGGTTGTCCTGGACTCATTTTGTAGATCAGGCTCGCCTCTGCCTCTCACAGTGCTGGGATTATAGGCATGTGCCACTGTGCCCAGCTTGAGAGTCTTTTTTAATAGAAACCAATTCTGTTATTCTGTGTTTTGTCTATGACCTGGAAATCCAAGGTTGCCCTTTTCCAGCGCCAAATGGGGTAAGGTTAATGATGGAACTGTAAATGAAAACCTCATAGTGGGAATTGACGAAATCCTGAGTGAATTACACTGCTGATATGAGCATATGCCAAGCACCTCAGTGTCTGAGAAACCCTGGAAATGCAGGGTCCTCCCCTGATCCGGAAAATGGTTGTTGCCTCTGTGCAGAAAATATCAACCAGTTTCCTTCTCTAGAATTATTGCTGTTTGGGACTGTTGGAATAGAAACACCCTTCCATGAGTAGATTCTCCTCCTCTGTTGATTGCATTCAATAAATGTGCTGAATTTCTAGGTTACTGGATTGTCTCCATCAGAGCACACAGCCCACTCATTACCAGCAAAGCATAAAAATTTAAAAAAGCACTGAACAAATGGACAAACTAGTTTGTTATGGGTAGAACATCAGAGTGAAATAATAGTATTTGAGATGTATATATGTAGATTTACAGGATTGTTCTGGAGACCGAACCTTATACTTGTGTCATCTGCTAAGGTCTATTTTAAGGTTTATAAGGAAGTGATTTTGTGACTTTCGTGTTCTTATGAAGATAATGCTCTGTGGGAAAATATGGTGCTTTCTTAGAAAATGTGAAGAAAGTATAACTATTAGCATTAGTAAAGTTACTAAAGATTAACTAATGACACAAGGTGACAGGATGATTGTCCTATAGTTAAACTGCAAAAGGAACAACATGGAAGCACTGTAGTTTGGAATAATCCAGGAAGACTGCATATCAAAGATGAAACATGAAATGGTCCTTTTAACTTCTCAGACATTTTCTCCCATTTCCATTTACTCTGTGTACGCGTGCATTGTGTGTATGTGGATGAATGTGGAGGATAGAGGTCAGTATTTGGTGTCTTCATTTGCTCTCCTCTTATTGTATGTATGTCCTATATGTACCTGTTCATGTGTGTGCATGTGAGCCAGAGCTGGAAATTGGGCTCTTCCTCAGTCACCCTTCACATCCTTGTTTTTTACAGTATTAGTGATCTACTTATTTTGAGACAGGCTCTCAGTATGTAGTCAGGCCAGGTTTGCCTCAAACTCAGAGATCCTCCTACCCCTGTCTTGCTAGTTGTTGGCATTAAAGGCATGTATGTGCTGCATGCCCTGCCCCTTCACATTTGGGGGTCACAGCTTGGGTTGCCTACCAAACACTTCCAAGAGTGGTTGGAGAGATGGTTCAATGGTTAACAATGCCAGTTGCTTTTCCAGAGGACCCAGGTTCCCAGCACTCATGGTAGCTCACATCACCTGTAACTCTAGTTCCAGGGGATTCACCCCCCTCTTCTGGCTCCCGCAGGTAGCAGATGCACAGGGGTGCATAGACATATATGCAGGCAAAACATCGAGACACAGAAATAATTGTTTTAAGCTTCAACTGGGCATGCTGGCACTAGCCTTTGATTCCTACATTTGGATGACAGAGACAGACAGTCTATGGGTGTTCATTAAGTGACTCCCAGCCTAGTCTACAGAGTGAGTTCCAGGCAGCTGGAGCTACATGGGAGACCTTGCCACAAAAACAAACAAACAAGCAAACAAACAAATAAAAATTAGTTCCAGTGATTCACCTGTCTCTGCTGCCAGCTCCTCAACATTGGGGTGATAGTTAATGTCGCACTTGGCACGTCTGTGGGTAGTAGGCTCCAAACTCAGATCCCATGCTTTTGTGGCAAGCACTTTATCAACTCAACTATCTCTCCAGCACCTTCCACAGTGTCCGGGTGGCATCAGAAGTGATCCTCAGCCTTTTAAAAAACCTGTTAACCCTCTCAACCTAAATGGTCAAGTAATTTCAGTTCATGGGATGACCTGGGGAGGATGAATCACCCAGCACTTAAGACCACTTTACAGTTTGGAACTTCACTTCCAAGAACATGCTGCCTCCTGACCTCCACAGGCATCCTACGTGCACACACTGAAACATATACTTTTTATTTTTGGTTTTTCAAGACAAAGTTTCTCTATGTAACAGTCCTGGCTGTCCTGGAACTCACAGAGATCCACCTGCCTCTGCCTCCCATGAGTGCTAGGATTAAAGGCATAAGCCACCACGCCTGTCACATATACATAAATTTTAAAGAATTTTTTTTTTAATGGGTGGAGGCTAAACAAATATCCAACAATCACACTCTTTGTTGTTTTTTGAGACAGGGTCCCTCTGCATAGTTTATCCCAAAGATCAGTATGTAGAACAGGCTGGCCTCAAACTTACGAAGATCCTACTGCCTCTGATTGCCCAGCACTGGGAATAAAGGTATGCAGTACCACACCTGGCTCATGTGTCACACTGTCAGACATCATTTAAAATGTTTCATTAGGGACTGGAGAGACAGTTCAGTGGTTAAGAGCACTGTCTGCTCTTCAAAAAGGTCCTGAGTTCAAGTCCAGGCAACCACATGGTGGCTCATAATCTTCTATAATGAGATCTGGTGCCTTCTACATGCAGGTAGAGTACTGTATAAATTATAAATCAGTAAATCTATTAATAAATATAGTGTTTCATTCTGTATATTCATTGGACTATGTTACAAAAGGACATTTTCACACAAATATGTTAATAGTTTGAACATTTGTCCATAATCCGCTCTTCCTTCTGTTTCCCCAGCCTTCCCTAGTTCTAGTATACTTTGCTCCCCTAGAAAGTGTGATCAAGCAACATTTATTTTGGGGCAAAATTATTCCATACATGTTTTCTTGCTTTCTTTAATTTATTGGGGTTTTCGCACATACCCTAGGCCAGCAGGTCTCAATCTGTGGGTTGTGACCCCTTTGAGAGTGTCGAATGACCTTTTCTCAGGGGTCATATATCAGATGTCCTGCACGTCAGGTATTTACACTGTGATTCATAACATTAGCAAAAGTTACAGTCCTGAAATAACACTATAATTTTATGGTTAGGGGTTACCTGAGTTCTGGGATTACTGGTGTGTAGTGCTCTCCTCAGTTCTTCAACACAAGTCTTTAAGAACATGTGTTTCAGCCAGGAGCAGTGGCGCATACCTGTGATCCCAGCACTCTGGGAGTCAGAGGCAGGTGGGTCTTTGTGAGTTTGAGGCCAGCCTGGTCTACAAAGTGAGTCCAGGACAGCCAAGTTGAGAACCACTGAATTAGAGCCTGGAGTACTGCCAAATGGCTTTAATCCCAGCATTGAGGAAGCAGAGGTGGGAGATCCCTCTGAATTCAAAAGAAAGAAAGAAAGAAAGAAAAAACAAAAATTGAGTTAACTTAGCAGGCCCTTTGGAGCACACGAACATTGGTCTTTGGAGTGATAAGTTACCAACATTTTTCTGATACCTTGTTTTTTTTCATTTAAGAATTATTTGCCTTCAGGGTGGTGGTGGTGGTACACTCCTTTAATCCCAGCAGAGGCAGGAGGATCTTTGAGTTCAAGACCAGCCTGGTCTACAGAACTAGTTCCAGGATAGCCAAGGCTACACAGAGAAAGCCTGTCTTGGAAAAACAAAACAATTGTTTGCTTTACCGTTTTACAAAAATATTTAGGCACACAAAAGTACCTGCTACCTTTCATCAACAACATTTCTTTTTTGGGACAAGGTCTCAGATAGCCCAGGCTGACCTCAAAAATTGCTGTGTAGCCAAGGACAGCCATGAGCTTCTGATTTTCCTGTGTCCAGCTCCCTATTACTGTGATTATGTGCCTGCAGGTAGACCAGATTTCTAGAACTTGGCAGTAGTGACGGTGGCTGCTGTTTTCTTCTTTTTGCCCTTCTTAGTCTCAGCATAGTGAAACTAAGGACATCCCTATGACTGACTTAAACTGTTCTGTAGCTATCGCAGTGATCACTAACAAGGTGGGAAGGTTTTGTCTGCTTCAGTTCAGCCTGAAGGTTTTTCACACTTGGATCTTTTGGGTTGAGTTTTGGTTTTGAGATAGGGTCGCACAGTGGACCCGCTAACAGAGGTGCAGCCGCCTGCCTCCTGAGTACTGGATGAGAGGCTGTGCGCCATGTCTAGCGCACCTTGGGCCACGGTTTCTCAGCGGCAGCAGTGTGTGACTCAGCTCAGTGCAGTAGAAATGTGGGGTGATGGTTACAGTGGCCCTACCTTGACTGCTCAGGAAAGCACCGCCTTAAAACCAAAGGAGCTAATTAAGTGTGCTTCTCAGCAATCAAACTATGACATGTGACCCTGATGATTAATCACGAAGGAGCTTCTTCCTTCAAAATAATCGCTTTTGGAGTAACAGAATTTTCTCATGAAGCATAGCTAAATATTTTATTTTGGAAACCTAGGCAGAAAACTTCATAGGAGCATAACATTTTCAGCACTAGGAAAGTGAGGTCTTTTGAGAGTTACTGAAAACAGTTAGTGCTCACACTAGCCCTATACTGTTGTGGGTAATGGAGAGTATCTCAGATTCTTGGACTGAATGCCTAAAAGACAACATAGAGGTTTTACTGAATAGTTGCTTAGCTTTGATAGGTAAAATGCAGTATGTAGGGGACCTTATCCAGAGCTAACATGCCTCCTTCTGAATTCCTGATTATCTGTTGGCTAGCTCAGAGATGTTGGGCTACTTATCAAAAGTGATTTGTTTTTCCTTTGGTTAGTTAAGTATTAAATCAAGAAATGATGGACGTTGTAGGGAGTGTTTGCTATGTAGTTATTATTAGTGCCCTATCCAGTCCCAGGAGCTTTAGACATCAACAGATATTTACGCTGATTTGTATTTTTTGTTTGCCTTAAAGGGGACAATTCATCTCTTTCGAAAGCCACAGAGATCCTTTTTTGGAAAGTTACTACAGGAATTTAGACTTGTAGCAGCTGACCGAAGGGTAAGTCCTTCTTCAACCTTGGTTTGAGTCACTGCAAAGCCACATTATTGCACTGAAGCGAGGATAAGTTTTGAGGGACTGGAGATGTGACTCAGGTTGAGAGCACTGGCTGTTCTCCCGGAGGTTCCCAGCACCTGAGTGGCAACTCCCACCAGTCTGAAATTCTCAGTCCCTGGAAATCTGATGCCCTTCCTGGCCTCCACAAGCACCAGGTGCAGACAAAATTAAAAAAAAAAAAATCATTTTCTAAGTCCTTTGTGCCCCTTCCCTCCACAAAGTTCTCACTCAGCCTACTCTGTCCCTGTCCCTGAGCTACTGAGTCTAACTAACCCTGCCGACTTGTCTCACTGTGAGCTGATGACAAGTCATGGGTGCTTCTCTTGTTGAAGTTCTGTGGTTCAGTCAGTTCCCCAGATTTCTAGATAACATGTGTGGTTGTGGGTGTGGGTGTCTGTGTGCCACAGTGCATATTTGGAGGTATAGGAAAACACCTTTACCCTTTGTTCCATCTTACTGGCCCAGTAATTGACAATTTTAAAAGGAAAACAGCAGTGTCTCTGTTAATCTGTGTTACCAAAATCACTACTCATCCTCCTTGCTCATCTTTTTTGACCTTTTTAACTTGGCAAAAATTGGTCATGTCTCCTTAAAACATAGCATTATGTACATTCTGAAACAACCCTTGTCTTTCTACTGACTTGTCTATTATCTTCCAGCTGTCTTCACCACTTTTCTTACTTCTGCACTTTGCAGTATGAGATCCAACCCCTTTATGATTTGACACATCTAGAAATGCTTTCCTGGTTTTCTTTGCCACCTGTGTTGGTGACTCTGTATTTAAATCTCAAGCCCTAACTTCTCCCCTCTCTGCTTCCTTTATGGAATTCAATTTCCTCAATGTCCCATAGATGGCTAATGGGTATTTCAGTCACAGCATAGTCAAGACTGGACCTTAATCTTCAGTCACTTGCTTATTAACTGGATACTCTTCCACATGTTAAAGTGAAAAATTTTTGAATCATTTTCATTCTTGTTTAGTCACTTGTTCCTCACATGGATAGTTTCAACAAATTTGCCAGCTGTCTTTAGTGAATGTACAGCATTTTACCCTTAGTATATCCTCCTATGTCCTAGCTTTTTCAAGCCTCAGGAAAACCAGAATGATCTTTTGCTTTCTTTAGGCAGGGAGGGGTTGAGAAAAAGCCTCCCTGTGTAGTTTAGGCTCTCCTCAGACTTGCTGTATGGCCCATGCTGGCCTGCGGTTGCCATCTTCTTTCCTCTGTTCCCTGAGTGTTGGGATCCCAGGTGAACCTCAACATGCCCAGGAGAATGCTTTTTGAGGAATGTGGGACAAACCCAGGCTAATGTTTCCTGGCTGTTGCCTCAGACTCCCTCTCCTCCACTCTGCTCTCGCTGTCCTTACTAGGGGCTTTGTCACTTGGGGCCTTAGCTCTCTGGCTTCCATTCTCTCTCCCAGTTCTCCTCATTCTAGAGTCTGTAGTCTTTCAGAGGCTGTTTACTTGTCACTTTACTAACAATCTTTTGTGATAAACCTGTCTGGAAAGAGCCCTCTTCACACCATCTTCCGTTTTCTCAGCCCACTCCCCAACCCTCCCATCCCCATCCCTGTCCCTGAAGATAGGATTTCTCCATGTAACCCTGGCTGTCCTGGAACACAGTCTATTGCCCAGGCTGTCCTAGACCTCAGATCTGCCTGCTCTCCTCCTAAGTGCTGAGGATAAATATGTGCACTACCTGGCTTCTTCACCTATTTTTTAATTGCTTCTTAGTACTTACTACCATTAACCCAAATACTTGTTTATTGCCCCTCTGCCTACGTTGTAGGTCCATGTTTTCTTCTCTGCTTTACTCTCATGCCTAGAACAATGCCTGGCATAGAGACTTGCCTGAGTAAGTAGCTTTATTCAGATGGTTACTTTTAAATATATGTTCTGGTTGGGTTGCGTGTATCAGGTTTTGCTATGTTGCCTGGGCTACTCTAAATGGTCCTCCTGCTCAACTGTAGTAACTTGATGGATAGTTTTGTTAGATGTAGTAGAAAACACGACACACTTTGTACAAGTTGTGTTTTGTGTGTGTTGTATCGGTGTCAAGTAAGCAGCTTGAACAGATCTGGTGAACTCTGTGAGCACCTTATGAACGGGCATGCCTTTCCTTCCCACAGTCCTGGAAGATCCTTGCTTTTGGTGCAGTCAACGTGCTGTGCACTGGCTTCCTACTCATGTGGTGCAGCTCTACTAACAGCATAGGTATGTTGCCCATTGGTTGTCGTGGCTCAGCTTCACTTTTGATTTTGATTTTAAGTAACAGTATGAGCTAGTTAACTTTATGTCAGCCTGACACAAGCTATAGTCATTGAGAGGAGGAAATGCTTCCGTAAGACTGGGCCACAGGCAAGCCAGTAGAGCATTTTCTTAATTAGTGACCACTGGGGAGGGCACAGCCATGTGGATGGTGCCACCTGAGTTCTATAAGAAATCGGACCTAATAAGATCATTTGGCGCACACCTGTAATCCTGGTGCTCCACACTCCAGAGGCAGGGACAGGCAGATCTCTGAGTTTGAGGTCAACCTGGTCTATATAGAGAGTTCCAGACCAGCCAGGCCTATACAGAAAAACCTCATCTCAACAAAGCAAAAACAAACAAACAACAAAACAAGACAAAAAATGAAGGAAGGAAGAAAGGAAGGGAAGGAAAAAAGAAAGAAAATAGTTGAACAAGCCGTAGAGTAGGTTGAACAAGCCATGATGAGACCAGTAGACCCTCCATGGGTTCTGCATCATCGCCTGACCCCAGGCTTCTGCCTGTTTTTCGGCCCACCTTTCCTCAGTAGACTGTGATTTACGCTGTGTATGCCAGATAAACCTTTCCAATTTATCACAGCAATGGTAGCCCTAAGACAGTGCATTTTCCTTTATGTATTTTGCACTTTTCTGGAATGTGTGTAACTCAAATAATTTACGTAATTTTTTCTGGTTTGTTTGCTTGCATTTATTTATTTATTTATTTACTTGTCTGTTTGTTTGTTGTGTTTAGGCATTGGTGTTTTGCCTAAAAGTATGTCTATATGAGGGTTCCAGATACCCTGGAGCTGGATTTACAGACAGTTGTGAGCTGCCATGTGGTTGCTGGGAATTGAATCTGGGTTCCCTGGAAGAATGGCCAATGCGCTTAACCACTGAGCCATCTCTCTAGGCCCATATGCTTGCTTTTTAAAAGAGTATTATTAAGTTTATTTATTTGTGAGGAAGGAAGCATGTATGGAGGTCAGAGGATAACTTATGGAAATTGTTTCTCTCTGTCCACCATGTGGGATCAAACCCAGTTGTGTCAAGCTTGGTGTGGCAAGGGCTGGTGCCCTGCTGAGCCATCTTGCTGGCCCTATATTGATTTTTACAAGAATATATTTAAAACATCCCTGTGAACAGTAAAGTTCACTTATTTGATGGGACATTACTTAAGGTTTTGTTTTTTATAAACTCTTACTTAGCCCACAGTGGTCCTGGCCTTACTATACAGCCAGGATTACCTGGAGCTTCTCACCTTTCTCCCTCTGTTTCTCTGGGGTTGGGGTTAGAGGCGTTTGCAAACCATGGCTGCCTGTATGCAGTGCTGGGCTTTGTATATGCTAGGCGAGTACTTTATCTACTGAGCTACCCCCCTAGTCTTATTTTAACTGGAATTTTTTTTAAAGATTTATTTATTTATTATTTATACAGTATTTTGCCTGCATGTATGCAGGCAAGAAGAGGAAACCAGATCTCATTAGATGGTTGAAAGCCACCATGTGGTTGCTGGGAATTGAACTCAGGACCTCTGGAAGAACAGCCAGTGCTCTTAACCTCTGAGCCATCTCTCCAGCCCCTGGAAAAAGAAATTTTTTTAAAGATTTAATTATTATTTATACAGTACTCTGTCTGCATATATGCATATATTCGAGAAGAGGGCACCAGATCTCACCATAGGTGGTTATGAGCCACCATGTGGTTGCTGGGAATTGAACTCAGGACTTTTGGAAGAGCAGACAGTGCTCTTAACCTCTGAGCCATCTCTCTAGCCCCTTAACTGGACATTGTTAATGATCTATCATTTAAAAATAAAAATATAAAACAAAAGAAAAACCTTTCAAGCCAGGTATGAAACACAACTTTTGTTTGTTTGTTATTGTTTTCTGAGACAGGTTTTCTGTGTAACTGTGGCTGTCCTGGACTCACTCTGTAGACCAGGCTGGCCTGGAACTCACAGATCCACCTATCTTTGGCCCCCAAGTGCTGAGACTAAAGGTGTGTGCCACCACCCAGCAAGACACAACTTTTTAGTATATTCTAATGAAACTTTAATTTTTACAGTTTACAGGACTGGCGAGATGGCTTAGTAGTTAAGAATGCCTACCAGTCTGCAGAAGACCTGAGTTCAATTCTCAGCACACACGCGAATCATCTGTCATTCTGCTTCCAGGGAACCAACACCCTCTGGCCCTCTCAAACTGCTGCCTGTACATGTTGCTTAAAAACTCAGCCAAGGCCACATATATACATTTAAAAAATAATAATAGAAGGATGGATTAAGCAACATTTTAATGAGTTTTTCCGTTGTTTCACAGCTTTAACTGCTTATACTTACCTCACCATTTTTGATCTCTTTAGGTAAGTTGGTTTTATTGTTGTTTTGTTTTAAATATCCTTCATTTTTTTTTTTCCTCTTTGATTTTTCAAGATAGGGTTTTTCTGTGTAACAGAGCTCTGGCTGTCTTAGACTCACTCTGTAGACTAGACTGGCTTTGAACTCACAGAGATCCACCTGCCTCTGCCTCCCTTGTAGGATTAAAGGCGTGCACCACCATACCTGGCCTTAATATCCTTTAAATTTTAAAGACAGCAGACAAGGATTTATTGCACTGAATTTGTTAAGCTTTATTTACTTAAAGAAAAGTAATTATCAAAGTAAGTAAATTTATCAAAGAAAAGCTGGGCAGTGGTGGCACATGCCTTTAGTCCCAGCACTTGAGAGGCAGAGGCAGGTGGATCTCTGAGTTCGAGGCCAGACTGGTCTACAGGGTGAGTTCCAGGACAGCCAAGGCTACACAGAGAAACTATATCAAAAAACCAAAAGAGAAAAAAAATGTCATAGAAATGCACAACACAAATGATAAGACCCGCTGATATAACAAGAAAATATTACACGTGTGTAACAATGGAAAGGTAAATATCCAGGCATAAACTTAAGATAGCCACATGCTGACAAGAACTGCAAAATTATTCTGAAGGATGAAAATAAAATGATAAAATGATAAATCATATACTTAAAATCACACAGATGACAGCTGGAGAGCTGGCTGGGTAGTCAAGAGCCAGTTCTCTTCCAGAGGACTCAGGTTGGGTTCCCAGAATCATGCCAGGTGGTTCACAGGGCTCTTTAACACCAGCTTCAGCAGGCTCTGACAACCTCTGGCCTCCTTGTTCACCTGCGCTTGAGTGCACACATAAATACACATTAACAATAAGAAACAATTTAAAATCACACAAAGTCAATCCTCCAGAACTTAACTGGCCTTCACAAACTTATTTTAATGTTTACAGTAGTCTTCATTATCCATGGTTTCACCAATTGCAGTCTGAAAATCTAGGGGAAGAATTCCAGAAATAAACAATTGATTCATAAGTTTTAAATCCCAGGCCATTCTGAGCAGTGTAATGACCTCTGGCTGTACTAACTCACCCAGCCCAGGGCATGAACTGTCACTTTGCCAGTGTACATACACTGCAGACTTGCCTGTTAGTCTCTTAGTTCTGTCTTCTGTTAACAGGTGGACAGTCATTGCTCCATAGTGCTTGGGCTCGGCTAGACCTGACAAAGGGACACAATGCTATGCCCACTTCTTTCTGGGTAGTTTTGTCACCTGACACAAGATTAAGTCATTTGGGAAGAGGGGCCTGTCAGTTGAGAAAATGCTTCCTTGGGTTTGCCTCTAGGCAGGTCTTTGGTGCATTGTCTTAACCAGTGATTAATGACATGGGAGGGTGCAGTGTGGAGGTGTCATCCCTGGCAAGTAGTCCTGCAATGTATAAGAAAGCAGGCTGAGCAAGCCATGGAGGGTGGCCAGTAAACAGCACCCCCCCCCCCTGGCCTCTGTCAGCACACCTCCAGGTTCCTACCTCACTTGAGTTCTGCCCCAGCTTCCCTCAGTGATGGGCTGTGACCTGAGGACTGTAAACCGAGGTTAACTCTTTCCTCCCAGCATGCTATGGCCATGGTGTTTTATCACGGCAGGGGAAACCCTAACTGAGCACAGTGCCGATGACCTTTACCTCACTTCCTCTCATCATATGGACACTGTAGCAGCATGCAGCATAAGAAAGAGGAGGTGGAGGATGGTACATTTTGAGTGGAAGGGGAGATGGGCCAGCATCAGTTAAGTGTCTGCCACATAAAGGAAGTGTGGATTTTAGTTCTCTTTAGCTCTGGTTAGTGAATTACAAATTCACTCAGTTTTTTCACATTACAACTGTTGTTATCTATAGACACTGTATGTTAGGAGAATCGCTGGGGTTAATTATAAATTAAGGCCCGCTCTTCCCAACTGTAATTTATTGTTAACCTAGTATATTAAATATGAACAATTTCAACAACTGAGGGACTCTGAAACGTTAATTTGTAAGGGGAACTAGAACTATAGTGCTGTGGTTGCTCCTCTTGCGGTGGACCTAAGTAAGCTGCTAGAGCTTACGTCGCCCAGCTCACAGCCACCCGCATCCTCAGCTCCGGAAGATCCAACTCCTTGCCTCCACTGGCACCTGCATGACAATGTGTACACATGTGTGCATGCGTGTGCACACACACACACACACACACACACACACACACACACACAGAAAAATAAACCCTTATAATAAAAAGCCACTTCGTTTGTCTCTGTGTATTATTTCTGGCTCAGCTTTCTAATGGAGTTTGTTTTTCTTTAGTTTAATAACATGTTTAATAAGCTACTGGGTAATGATGAGGAAGCCTAGCCCTGCCTATTCGTTTGGGTAAGTTCAAATTATTTTATTTTCTGCTAAATAACTGCTGTTAAAATAGTGATAGAGGGCTGGCTATAGTATTTCTGGAAAATAAAAATAAATAAATGCTGCCTACTTAGTGGCATGGCTATTAAGTAGTGAACATATATAAGAAATGTTTTCTAGCTGGGCGGTAGTTGGCACACACATTTCATCCCAGCACTTGGAAGGCAGAGGCAGGTAGAGCTCTAAGTTTGAAGCCAGCCTGGTCTACAGAGAGAGTTCCAGGACAGCCAAGACTACACAGAGAAACCCTGTCTCAAAACAACAACAACAGGGGCTGGAGAGATGGTGGCTCACAACCATCTATAATGAGATTTGGTGCCCTCTTCTGTCATGCAGATGTACACTCAAAATAGAGCACTCATATGTAAAATAAATAAAAAAAAAATTCAGCAACAACAAAATGAATAAATAAAAATGTTTTCTAAGAAGAGTCTAGAAATGATAGATAATAAAAACAGTAATTATATTAAATATTCATATTCAGTTGTTTAATGTTTTATGAAAGCATAAGTTAATCTCAATAAGTTTTTTAACATTTTTTAAATGGTAGGCTTTTTAAATTTTTTATTTTATTTTATGTGCATTAATGTTTTGCCTATATGTATACCTGTGTCAGGTTGTCAGATTTTGGAGTTACATGAAGCTGCCATGTGGGTGCTGGGAATTGAACCCAGGTCTTCTGGAAGAGCAGTCAGTGCTTTCAACCACTGAGCCATCTCTCCAGCCCCTTAAAATGGTGTTTTAATCATAGAAAGCATGAAGGATTTTAACAAATGAATTTTATGTTACTATAGTTTCAGTATTTTGTGTTGGTGGAGATAGTGAGACTTTGGATTTAGCAAACTTGGAAGCTTCTCTGTCTGTAGTTACAGAAATCACTGAGAGTTGAAAGATGCACTTTTTATACTAGAGGCAGCTCTAATGATGTGTTAGAAAACATGAAGACTTTGTTCCAGATACAAGAAAGCAATTTGAAATACAAAAGAATTGTATCTCAGTAAGGAAAATTTGGGGGGAATAGTTAAAACAGTGTCGCTATGTAGCCCAGGCTCCCTCAGCTGGGCATGAGCCACTATACCGCTCTGTTTTCAGCCAAAGTCCTGGTGTCATATTTTATATTAAGTCTGCAATCTTCCTGAAACTGAGTTCATATGTGACGTGAGTTATTGGTGAAGGCATGTTTACTTTCACACGGATTTTCAGCTGTCAAATACCATTCACTGGAGACACAACTTTCCATTTTCTGCTGCTTTTATGTCATTTTTCCATAAGTCAGATGACTGTATGTATATTGGTTTGATGTTGGAACAAAGTCCGTGAATGAAGCTGTATGAGGAGAATTCGAGGAGTTTGTGAGAAAACTCCAGAGAAGCGGGGAAAATGTCTTGTAATCTCTGATTCTCCATAAGTCGGGATTGTTCTTGGAATGTGCTTTCATGGCCCTCCCAGGTAGAGCAAATAGGAGCAGGTTTACTTCCGATTACACATCATCTGCTCTTATTACTTGGATGATATTTCCAAGCAGGTTGCTCTCCTGAGTATTTAAGGCCTAAACTCCTGTGATCGTTGCACATGACTTTGCTTAACCCTCAGAGTTAAATTTTCTGATGCAAAATCGCATGAGACTTTGACTCGCCTCACTTTTAGGCTCCGCTCTCCCAGGTTCATGCTGCCAACTAGAGAGGTAACAATTTGGTTTTGAGTCTCTTTATTGTTAACGTTGTTACATTTGTCTGTCCTATAATACTTCAAAACTGTCTGCTTCCCTTCACTTTTTATATTTACATACCTTTTTATGTCAGCTTATTACTTTCCACACATAGCATTGTTTTATTTACATAATGTTTTGGTATTTTTATAACTTAATATTTTTGTTCCCATCTAGCCATGCTAATAAATATATTTTGGTTATTCTTTTAATAATGCATAGAGTTCTGTTCATTTCAAAGCATTTCCTTTCTAAACAGCAATATGCTGAACATCCTTAATTATATTTTTTCCAATTTCCATGGTTATTTCCATGAGAACTTTTAAGCATTTAAACTTACCCTCTGTGTATATTTATTTTAGAATATATATTGGAGAAAAACACTGATGATTTCTAGCTTAAAGGATACACATTAGAACACATGCTCATAATTAACAGTAACTGTGTGTAGAAACGGGAGGCAGCATTGATGGGTAAAATTAGGAACTTGGGAGTCAGAGTATCTAAGTACAAGATCTTACTCATCCAGCTACTGTGTCAGTCATTGACTGACTGGATGGGTACTTAGCTGAGTGATTCTGTAGCAGTTTCTTTTCCTATGTAAGTAACTTGGGAGTTACTTATCTGTACAGAAACTAAAACAACTTGGGAAAGGAAGGAGTTAGTTTGGCTCATTGTTTCAGAGAGTTCATGTTTCAGTTCATGATCTCTTGGTCATAAGTGGTTGAACATCACTTATGCATCATGTAGTGGGGAAGGACAGGAGAAGACAGCTGTTTGTATTATGGAGGACAGAAAGCAGAAAAAAGAGGCATATAGGAAGAGACCAGATCACGATCTAACCCCCAGGGCATGCGTCTCACTGTTCCTTCCAGCTAGGGACCATCTCTTGCACTGATTACCTTAGAACCCTCATTTTCTAATTATTTCTGGAAATACTATCACAGTCTCAGAGGTGTGCTTCACTAGTCTTGTGTTTCAATCAAGTTGAGCCATTACAATACTTGAGAATTAACTGAACTGGGCTTTGGTGGCACATACCTTTAATCCCAAAAGTTGGGAGGCAGAGGCAGGCAGATCTCTGTGAGTTTGAGGCCAGCCTGGTCTACAGAGTGAGTTCCAGGACAGCTAAGCCTGCACAGAGAAACCCTGTCTCAAAAACAAAACAATTAATTGAAATAGGTTAAGCACTGAATAATGTCCAGTACAAAATGGGTCAATTAAGTGTTAACTGTTGTGATAATTTTGTTTCTACAAAAGTAATGGCCATAAATAGTTACATAAATATGTATAATATAGAGAGTGTCATTTTGGTTTTCATTGTGTGTTATCTTTGGGAACTTGTTTGGAGGTTCTTCCAGGGGGTACAAATAATCTATGCCCTTGACTGAAGAACAGCTCTCCTCTATAGGGGTAAATCATCCTTTTCAAACTGCACAGTTTCCAGAAGGACACACTTGAACAGCAAGGGAAGAAGACATCTGTCCAGCTAGGTAGATTAACCCAGTCAATCCTGACCGTCAGGAAGGTGGCAGATGTCACAGCCAGACATCCTCTTATCCACTGTGTATCACTATTGAACAACTTCTGTAGTCTCATAGTTTGGCTGACAGTAGGCTGCCCATACTTATACTGACCCAGTGAATAATTGAATGTATTTGTGTTCTAGGAAGACTGGTTCATTAACTGAAGAGTCACAGTATCCTAACTGATTATCTGATTTCAGGTTTGAAAGATTAGAAGTCCTGGCTGTATTTGCTTCTACCGTCTTGGCACAGTTGGGAGCCCTCTTTATACTAAAAGAAAGGTACATTTTTGTATGTATAATGATCAGTCTCACCCATGATGCTTGGATATATGAGACAATCCAGTGAGACCTACAGTTTGAATAGTGTACAAATTACAGTGGACAGTGTTCAAGCTCTGATAGAACAATTTCTTCTTGTTTCAGACCCTTTCTTTTTCTTTTCCACTTCTAGATGATTCCTTTTTTATGTGCATTGGTGTTTTTTTTCTTCATGTATGTATTGTGGATGTAAACATGTTTTTGTTTTAATCCTCGGTGTGGGGTATGGAACTGATTAAGATTGTTCACAACAGCAAACTATTTGCCTTGTACAGGCTCTGAGAGATGCTCTTTTGCCAGATGCAGATAGTTTAATTCTGAGGACTCTAAAGAGGAAATAAAGGCCAGAGCCCAGAGAGAGTGTTGAGGGAGCTTCAAGAAAGAAGAAGGCTCCTGATTGCTATTGATGCCGTTGGATGAGAAGTTGGATATATTCTGAAATGAGGATTGCACTTGCCCTAAGGAACCTGATGGCCCTAATCAGCAGGAAGTAGCTAAAGAGAACTCTGCCACCACTCCTCATTAACATTCCTTCTCTCTTACCTGGTGTTGGGGTGTTGGAAGGGATTGAGATGGAGAAGGGAGAAAAAGGCATAAGAAACCAAAATAAACTAGTTTTAAAAGATCGACAAGTGGTGCCCAATGTAGGGCACCACCTGTAGGTGCTAGTTTTTCAAATGTTACTTCATTTGTGGGTTCCTTGAAGTTTACACCTCCCTTCCAAAGAGGACATAGCCCTCTTTACTTCTTCTGGTGGGTAGGGTTGTAGGATTCTTTTGGGGCCAATACCAATATCCTTCGTCAGGAAGTCCAGAAGTCCAGGTAACCAGCAAACCAACAAACAGCAAATGCAGTCAGCACTCAGCAGTCCTCTATCTCTTCCAAGCCACCATGCCTTCTTCCTCTGGGCTGTCCTATACATGTACCCCTCAAAAGCCTCAGATTTCAGCTAATTCCAGCTGGCAAAGACCATGCTCTACACAAGACAATTAACAGGTGTGGACAAACTAAAATCCTCCACTTGGTATTAAAACAAAACATGTTTACATATCATAAATCAAAACATCTACAACATGTATGTTCATGTGAGGGTATCAGATCCGTTGGAACTAGAGTTACAGCCAGTTGTGAGCTACCATGTGGCTGCTGGGAATTGAACTCAGGGTCTGTGGAAGAACAGCCAGTGCTCTAGCTGCTGAGCCATATCTCCAGCCCCTCTTTTCCACTTCTTGTTCTTCCTTTGGTAGTACTAACTTCAGTCATAGGTGAATCTGAATGGAAGAGACTCAGCCTGACATGTGTGGGAGGCTTGGTTGAGAAATGCTGAAATTTCATATTGAGAAGATATGTTAGTCTCCTGGCCTTGTCACCACCAAAGGATTTTTATGAACTCTAGGGTAGATTAATTACATATGTATAATACATAACTATATATTTAATACAGGATTGTAGTTTTATAATTTGTAGAACTTATTTGATATATTTTTCTTTTAGTGCAGAACGCTTTTTGGAGCAGCCTGAGATACACACGTAAGATGTGTTATTTATTTATTTCTCACAACTCTGAGATCTGTCTAGTTTTAGGGTGTGCTAAGGACATATTCTACCACTGGCATATCACCAGCCAACGATTTTATTCGGGAGAGTAGTTTACTGTTGATTTTTATCCCAATTACTAGTTGCTCCATTATTACTTTGTCCAGCGTCAGAGTTCATAGAGCAGCCATCTAGCTTATCACTGGATTCTCAGGAAGAAACTCTCCAAACCCCAAGACTCCTTTTCTCCTTCAGCAATTCCCAGAACCTGTAATGGCACAGGGAGGATTTTGTAATCAGGCTGAGCTCAGTACACTAAACCAGCTCCTTTCCTCTAGTGTTCTATCCTTTTATATTTGGCCCCAAAATCTTTCCTTGCTGCCTTTAGAAAAGACTGTATTTATCACCCACCTGCTTAGCAACTCTGTGGGCCTTACCTGTTAATTCAGGCATGTTGTCTTGTCTATAGTGTGTTGCCACAATGTCCATTAACATTTGTATAAATCCACAGTGGTAATTATCTATAGAAGACATAGTTGATGGTAAGAGACCATCCTGTCCTGTGTAAAATGGGACAGCAGCAGGCAAGACATGCGCTACATAAGTAGAAAACAGCTAGATTCCGGTTAGCACTGTTATGCTGGACCTTCTTCCCTACTGTCCCTTATTCTCTCCACACACTGAAATGACAGATTGGAATTATCAAGAAAAAAAAATTAAAAGTGAATGTTTTGTTCTTTCCAGGGGAAGATTATTAGTTGGTACTTTTGTGGCTCTTTCTTTCAACCTGTTCACCATGCTTTCTATTCGGAATAAACCTTTTGCTTATGTCTCTGAAGGTATGATTTCTGTTTGTTTGTTTGTTTAAGTTTATAGTTAATTAAACTTTTTTCTTAGAAAAACTGGTGTGTTTCTTATTAACTGGTAAAGCTATGAAAAGTATATACAGCAGAGAAGGAAGAGCTAGCCCAAAGCTTCTCAAGACTTTTTCTTTTTTGGTTTTTTGAGACAGGGTTTTTCTGTGTAGCCTTGGCTGTCCCAGAACTCACTCAGTAGACCAGGCTGGCCTTGAACACAGAGAGATCTGCTTACCTCTGCCTCCCGATCGCTGATTAAAGGTATGCGACACCACTGCCCAACTAACTTCTCAAGTCTTCATGTTGAAGAGTACACAGTATTTAATCTCGTTAGTACAAAATAGAAAAGCCAGTGAACTGGCTTTGAACTATATCATACATGATGAAAAATTACAGGTTTATCTAGGCATGGCAGCGCATGCCTATTATCTCAGAAAGAGGGAAGCTGAGAAGGCAGGATTGTAGTTAGTTTGAAGCCACTTTGTGTCACACAATGAACAGCTGGCATACTGAGATCCTGCTGTCAACAAAACAAATAAAGGAATCCCAAAGTCTTCACAGGTTCAAGCAGTTTTCCTACTTCGTTGGTGTAAATTGCTGATTGTTTTCAAAACCTTTAGTGTTTTGAAATCTCATTAATCAGCAAAGAACTTAGCTCTTAGCAGATGGAGAAGGGAGTGGGTACACAGTCCATGTTGGAACAGAGGACACTGATACATGATGATCTTTCGGGCTTTGGACTTGAGCAACATGAAGACCACATGAGAGCTTTCTGAAGTGCTCCAGAAAGCTGGAGCCTTTCATCCATCATGTGGATGATATTCTTCCATCATGTGGGTCTCAAGGGTCACACTTAGATTATCAGGCTGAGCCATCTTGACATCCCTAAAACTTTACTTTAAAAGCAGCAGTGATGGTCCAAGTCCTCTAACTCCTTCAAGTCAACTGTCCATCGAAGTTGGAATTGCTTCAGACTTACCTCTTTTCATGAAAAAGGAAAAGGCTGTAGATTTGAGAAGTATTGCCCTTTGTCATGTTACATGCTCACTGCCAAACTTATTTTCAAAATGAAAGAACTCATTTTTCTAGTGATGGTTTGTTCTTCTGTGAAGATAATTTAAGTATTTTCTCCTTAAAGCTGCTAGTACGAGCTGGCTTCAGGAGCATGTTGCAGACCTCAGTCGAAGGTAAGATGCTCTTGAGTTTTCTGATTTTCCTCATTTAACAAGAATTCCCAAGAAGTGCCTTTATCATGAAAGCTTAGATTTGCAGCTGAACTCATGGCATGAGCTGCCCAGCTCAGTTCTCAGCTTCTCTTGGCTTTCTGATGGATGACACAGAAGACTTCTGTACAGTGGCAGAGCTTTGCTTCCGAGCCCTCTGCTCTCCAAGAAGTAGGCTCACCTCAGCAGTGCTCTAACCGCACTGTGCAGACTCTAACGAATACTGTTTGTCTTCCATAGTTTGTGTGGGATCATTCCAGGACTCAGCAGCATCTTCCTGCCCCGCATGAATCCATTTGTCCTGATTGATCTTGCCGGGGCATTTGCTCTGTGCATAACGTACATGCTGATTGAAATTAAGTAAGTATATTGTATTGCTATCAGATGGGGTTTGATCCTGGGACCTGACTTCAGTGGCATTGACAAGATGGATTAGGGTCAGGCTTCTAGCATTTTTGCTTATGACCTGTATGCCTTGGTCAGGTCTTGCTCTCAAGTATTTCCATCCAAAAAATTAAGGGAATCAGGCATCAGTATTTCTCACCACACTTAGAATGAAGACAAGAACATTAATTCCTACTGCTGGCCAGATGAATGAGGCAGAGGCACTAAGAGGGAGATTGAGTCGCAGCTGTTCTTGCCACGTGGGAGGGTGGGGGCGAGGGGGTAGGCCAGAAGCAACTTAAAATTAAAGCGTTTTAAAGTAGACAGTAACCTGCTTTTAGATCAACATTTTACAACTGAATTCTTTGATTAACTTACCTTTAACCAGTTATATATACTGTAATGGCTTTTTAGTTATTATTTCTCCTAAAATGTCACAGGCATTTATGTTTTTATTTACTGCCTTGGTGAGGATTCCCAAATCCTTTTTTCCACCCAGACTTAGGTTGAATTCCAAGGCATTATACCTCCCTAACTCCTAGTGGTGTTTCCTCCCCTAAGCATACTTGCCAATCTTTGAAACCTTTCTGACATTGTGCCTGAGTGCCTGCAGCTGTCAGCTCTCCCAGTGCACATTGCCGTGCACTGGTTTCTTTCTTATATATATCTATCTGTCTGTGTGTCAGAGGACAGCTCTGGGAGCCTGTGCTCACCTTCCAGCTTGTTGGAGCAGGACTTTTCACATCTGCAGCATGCTCCAGCCTCACTCACCCATGGGCTTCTGGTGAGCCTCCCGTCTCACTGTGGGAGTACTGGGATTACAGTACAGATGTGGGTCACCACATCCAGCCTGTTATGTGAGCTTTAATTATCCAACTCAGTCATCAGGCTTGAGAGACAAGTGTTCAAACTCACTGAACCGTCTCCCAAGCCCTGACATTTGTTTGTTTTGGTTTTGGTTTGCTTTACCAGACAGGGTTTCTCTGTGTAGCCTTGGCTGTCCTGGACTCACTGTGTAGACCAACCTGACCTCAAACTCAAGAGAGATCCACCTGCCTCCCAGGGTGCTGGGATTACAGGAGTGTGCCACCCAGTCCGGCTCAACATTTTTTAAAATTGTTTCTTATTTTAACCATTTTACAGCATACAGTTTGGTGACATTAAGTACATTCACATTTTTGTTAAGTATGTTCACATTTTGGTACAGTCATCATTACCATCCATCATCTATCTGTAGAACTTTTCCTTCATCTCTAACTGGAGCTCTGTCCCCATTTAAATAATACCTCCCTATTTCCCATGCAAGCATTCTGCACTCTGCCTCACATTTTAACTACAGTTTAAGTACAACGTACAATCATGTTTTTGTGACTGGCTTCTTTTATATAGCAGTGTTTTCACAGTTCATCCATGATGTATATATCTGCATTTCCTTCCTTTTTGAAGCCAAATCCCACATTTTATTTACCCACCCGTCTGCCCATAAACATTTGAATTGATCCCACCTTTTGGCTGCTGTGAATAATGCCATTGTGAACTGAAGTGTACAGCTACCCAGTCCAGTCCCTAGTGTCTCTTGGTGATGTCTCCACTGAAGTAGACTCATGTGTGCTTTGAGAAACCTCAGTGCCTTCTTTAGTGCCTGCTCTGCCTTCCTCTTTGCTCAGTTTTCCCCAAGGCAAATCTGATTAATCATGAGGAAAATGCAATCTTAATATTTATTGGCTCTTTGCTCTTTTGCTGTCTCAAATAAAGCCGTTGCCATCATGACTGTCATTAAAATTCTCTTGGTCTTCTGTCTTCATTCTTATCCATCTCTAGTCAATTTTCTACATTACTGTTTATGTCTTCATCATCTTCCCAAATTACCAGTAGGATTTTCCAGTTTCAAATCCCTCCATTTGAAAAACACTGAAGGTGGTTAGCTTGGGGTCCTGTGTGGTCAGCCCTCTACAAACCTTACCGTCTGGACCACAGTGTCAGCTTCTGCATCATAGTTTCATCTCCTTGCCCATGTTGCTTTCACTTTCTGGAGTATCTTTCTCTCATTGTTTTGCTCAGCTCTAAAAGCCCAACTCCTTTTTTTTTTTTTTTTTTTTAATTTTTTTTTTATTTTAATAATGAGTAAGGGTGTTTTGCCGGCATGAATGTCCATTCAATGTGTATGTGCCTGGTGCCCATGGAAGCCAGAAAAGGGCATTGGCTATCTTGGGAGTAGAATTGCATGCAGTTGTGAGCCACCCTGTGGGTGCTGGTTACAGAACCTGGGTCATCTGGAAAAGCTGCAATTTTTTTAAATACTGAGCCATCTCTCCATCTCTAGCTTTTCTGAACTCCCCCCTACCTTGGGAGCCTCATTACTCACTCAGTAATGTCCTGGACGGACTTGTACTTGATCATTATTATTACTTCATTTATTAGGTTTTTACAGTAAAGTTTGAGTAGTATAGGGTGACCTGGAATTTGCAACATAGCCAGGATTGGCCTTTAACTCTGGAACTCTCACCTCCCGAAGGCTGCCATTACTGTTGTGTGCCATGCTCAGTTTGGGACTTCTTTACCACCCAGAGTGCTTCACTGTGGTTTCAGTGTGCACTTCTCCTTGTAAGGCAGAAACTGTGTCTTATACCTGTTTCTATTCAAGTATAGTGAGAAAGTAAAAGTGCTCAGAATCAGCTTGTAGCACTTAGTTAGCATTTTCTGTTTTGTTAGGAGAGCTTCAGAATTTGACACATTGATATGATGTAGGCCTTTAGCCATAATGTCACCATAGCATATTCCTAGGAAACTTTGAAACTTTTTGTTTGTTTATTTTGCTTTTTTAGATAGGGTTTCTCTGTATGGTCCAGGTGGTTCTAGAACTTGATATATAGACTAGGCTGGCCTTGAACTAAGAGATCTGCCTGCTGACTGCTGAGATTAAAAGTGTGTCACCAGCCTCTGGCTATTTTTGAAGTGGGTTTTTGTTTTTATTTGGGTTTGTTTTTTTTGAGACAGAGTTTCTCTGCGTAGCCTTGGCTGTTCTGGACTAGATCAGGCTGGCCTTGAACTCACAATGATCCATCTGCCTCTGCCTTGAAATTTTTTTGTTTTTGTTTTTTAAGATTTATGTATTTATGTATACAGTGTTCTTCCAGCACGTACGCCTACAAGCCAGAAGAGGGCACCAGATCTCATTATAGGTGGTTGTGAGCCACCATGTGGTTGCTGGGAATTGAACTCAGGACCTTTGGAAGAACAGCCAGTGCTCTTAACCTCTGAGCCATCTCTCCAGCCCTCTGGTTTTTAAAGTTTTTAATATAAGAATTGCTGAGAGAAAAATGGGTGGAGTCAGTAATGCAAAGTCATTTGTCTCAGTATCGGAAGTTATCAGTTGAAGTCTGCAGTCTTTCTGGTGTCAGGTATATTGAAATGAAAAGTAAAGGAAGACTCGTTTGTTTTTCTTATCATCCCCACTCACACTAATTAATATAATTATTTTTTCACTAAACTTTGACAGGCAAGGATTCTAAAAGCTTGGGCTGGAGAGATGGCTCAGAGATTAAGAGCACTGGCTACTCTTGCAGAGGTCCTGAGTTCAAATCCCAGCAACCACATGGTGGCTCATAACCATCTATGATGAAATCTGGTGCCCTCTTCTGGTGTGTAGGCCGAACACTGTATATGTAATAAATAAATAAATTAATTAAAAAAAAAAAAAGCTGACTTTCTGGAGTTTTGCTGTCCCCTCCCACACCCTGAACCCTCCAGGTGCTCTCTTGACAATAGTAGCTGTTTGTGATTGCTTTTAAAACTGTTTTTTATCATAAGTTTTGACGTGTTATCAAATTGTATGTTGAGCCGCACACTTGAGAGCCTGCTTCCCTTGCAGTAATTACTTTGCTGTGGATACTGCCTCTGCGATAGCCATCGCCCTGATGACGTTTGGCACCATGTACCCCATGAGTGTGTACAGTGGGAAGGTTCTTCTCCAGGTAAGGCCCCGTGATACTCTCGCTCCCTCTTCTACGTTCCTATCGTGTGCAGCCATGGATTTGTAATTGTTTGTGCTAGTCATATTTTACATACAAATAATGTCATTTAAATATTTTTAGATAATTTTTTGGGTAAATATGCACTACCTTATATGCATAGTCTAGCTGCGATTGCTTTTTTGTTTCCTGTCATTGGATCATCACAGTGACAAACGTGGTATTAAAATAAAATAAATAGCCTGGGTGTGGTGATGTGCGCCTTTATTCCCAGCACTCAGAAGGCAAAGGCAGGTGGATTTTTGTGAGTTCAGGGCTAGCCTGGTCTAGAAAGTGAGTCCAGGACAACCAAGGCTGTAGCTCTGCGTACAGAGAAACCCTGTCTCGAGAAACAAAACAAAACAAATACTATAAACAGGTTTCCCAGATCTAGGTGCAGGTAAATCTTGCTCTTCCTTTTGTCTTTTAAGCTCATGCTTTTCCTGGAACTTAGTAATAAAGGCAACACAATACTCATGTCCTAAGTGAAATGTTACTTGTCAAAACATTTCTTATGGACTTTTGTTAGTTTGTTGGTTTGTTCTTTGTCTTTTTTTTTTCCACTTTACTTACTTATTTATTTATTTATTTATTCATTCATTCATTCATTTATGTATAGTTTGTTTTGTTTTGGGATTTTGTTTTTTTGAGACAGTGTTTCACTATATAACCCAGGCTGGCTGGGAACTCACAGAGATCTGCCTGCCTTTGCCTTTAGTGCTAGGATTAAAGGTGTAAGCCCCATGACCAGCAGCTGTTTTATTTTATGTGTGTGCACCTGAGTTCCTGGATGTGCATCCTGTGCAGAGAGAAGTCCTCAGCTGTCAGAACAGAGCTCAGATACCCTGAAACGGGGATTAGAGGCAGTTGTGAGCCTTCACACGGGTGCTGGGAGCCAAACTGCAGTCCTCAGCAGCAGCAGGAAGCGCTTGTTGTGGTGGTGGTTTTTGATTTATTGAGACATGGTCTTTCTTCATTGCCCTGGCTGTCCTGGAACTCACTGTGTAGACCAGGCTAGCATCAGAGTCACAGAGATCCTCCTAAAGATGTGTCTCACCACATCGGGAAGCTCACTGTCAACTGCTGAATCATCCATCACTCAGCCCCTTGGTGGTTGGTTCCTTAAGTCTCACTGGATTCTAGAAAAAGCAGCTTTTTTTCTGATGAGGAAGAGTATGGTCTGTTTTTCCCTGGAAGGCCCTTCCACTTCACTGGTTTTGGTTTGTTTTTTTTAACTTTAATATATTTATTTATTTTTATGTATATGAGTGATCACACACCAGACGAGGGCATCAGATCCTGTTACAGATGAGCCACCATTGGTTTCTGGGAATTGAACTCAGGACCTCTAGAAGAGCAGCCGGTGCTCTTAACCACTGAACCATCTCTCCAGCCTAGTTCTCTTCTTAATCTATTTTTGCTCATAAACAAAAAAAAAAAAAAAAAAACAAAAAAAAAAAAAACCAAGTGTGGGCCAGTTAGTGATGTTGTTTTGCTGAGCCAATGAGACCTCTCCTCCCAAAATCTTAATGGGACATGTCAAAAATCTAAGGCGGGGTACTGGAGAGATGGCTCAGTGGTTAAGTGCACTGGCCTGCTCCTCCTCAAGACCCAGATTCAATTCCCAGCACTCACAGGGCAGTTCACAACTGTCTGTAACTGCAGTTCCAGGGCATCTATCCCACCAGGCATGGATGTGGTCCTTATATCTGCGCATGCAGGTAAAATTTTTTGGTTTCTTTGAGACAGGATTTCTCTGTGTAGCCTTGGCTGTCCTGGACTCACTTTGTAGACCAGATATCCGCCTGCCTCTGCATCCCCAAGTGCTGGGGTTACAGGCATGTGCCACTGCACTCTGCTAAAGTAAATAAACCTTAAAAAATAATAATAAATCTAGGGCTGGTTTGAAATCCATTTGTGGATGTTGAGGGGCTTCAAAATCATTATTGCAAAATTATTTTCTCCCCAGGCTGTTCATGTTTTGTTTTCTTTTTCTAGACAACACCACCTCATGTTATTGGTCAGTTGGACAAACTGATCAGAGAGGTAAGATGGAATAGTAAATTTTTATTTATTTATTTATTATTTGTACAGTATTCTGTCTGCATGTGTGCCTACACATCAGAAGAGGACACTAGATCTCATTTTAGAGGGTTGTGAGCCATCATGTGGTTGCTGGGAACTGAACTCAGGACCTTTGGAAGAGCAGCCAGTGCTCTTACCCTCTGAGCCATCTCTCCAGCCCCCAATAAGTTATTTTAAAATTTATGTTAGGGAAACAAAAGGGTGGGTATGGTGTGTATACTATATTCAACTGTAGAATTTTCTTCTAGGGGATATTTGTGTGTTTTATACTAACAGAGTAGAAACTATAACATGGAGACAAAAATAGAATTTGAGGACTTGCTCAGTTGAAAAGACAAACTGACTTGAAGTAAATGTAGAAGGTAATGGCCTGAAGACATCATATCAGCTGAGCAAATGATTTTCCTCGCTCTTTGACTAAAGCCGAAAGTCTATACCTACATGCTAGCACACCCAACTTCTTAGTTGTAGGTAGCTTTCTTTTGTTAGAAAGTTGCACCTGCTAAAGAAGAACGATCATGGCTTTGCATGTTGACACTGTTGTTGGTAATCAGCATCTCAAGCGCCATGTTTCCAACATAGTTGGCTGCATGTCTCAGATTGAATCCTGGCCCTGCGTGTATCTTTTTTTGTCACTGTCCTTATGACTATATCTGGCCTGGAATTTACCCAGTGGCCTACATTCAAACAGAGGTTTGTTGCAAGAAGATGCAGGCAAAGAAACAGCCAAAACATGCATGCACACATACACCCACGCCCTAAAATAGAAACCTGGTTCCACACATGCTTGTCATAAATATGGCTACTTTGTTCAAAACCAAAACCATACAATGTAGAGCCCTGAGCAGTCTGTGCCTGATTCAGGAGTGGGCCACTGGGTCAGGGCTGAATAAGCAAGAGTTCTCTGACTTCTGCTAACTAATGCATGTCTGTGGTCAGGGTTTAGCTGTGTCGTTTCCAGGCTTACGGCAAGTCTGTAATGTTCTCAGGCTGCACTGCTGTGTCAAATGCAATAATGATAACCTGTTCTGTGCTTTTGATTAGGTATCTACCTTGGATGGAGTATTAGAAGTCCGAAATGAGCACTTTTGGACCCTTGGATTTGGCTCATTGGTACGTCTTCTACAAGTTAGTTTAGTCTAATTTAATCATGATTTTTAAGACTTAAAATAGTATTTCATTAAAATTTCATGATGGGGAGTTGGCTCAGTGTTTAAGAGCACTTGCTTTTGCAGAGGACCCAGCACCCACCCGGTAGCTCACAACCATGGTATCCCAGGGGAAACTTAGCAGGCACCAGACACATAGTACACAAACATAGACTCAGGCAAAGCACTCATATACACAATAATAAGTTAAATCTAAGAAAAGGTTTCTTCCACTTTGGGGCTAGAGCGATGGTTCAGTGGTCAAGAGCTCTGGCTGCCCTTCCAGAAGACCTGGGCTCCATTCCCGGCACTCACATGGTGGCTCCTATTCCAGGGGATCCGACTCTCCCTGGCCTCATCAGACACCAGGCACACACATGGCACATACATATCATGCAAGCAAAGCACTCTACACACACCATTCAAATAAGTAAATCTTTAAATTTTTTGGAAGTTTTGGTTCTTTTTCCTGTTTAATGGCATCTAAAATATTGATGCATGCATTTACTTACTGAAAACTGAAGTCTTTTTTCCTTCTTTTATTTTCTTACTTAACCTTGAAACTACTGGGGTTTTTGTTTGTTTGTTTTGTTATGGAGGTGTAGAGAATTGAATCTGGGACCTCATGCCTCATAGTTTTTCCTATCTTTAAATACTCTCCTACAACATGTTTTTGTTTGTTTTCTTTTGAAACAGTATCTCATTCCACAGCGTAGGTAGGCTGTTCTTGAACCCACTCTTATAGCCTGGCAAGCCTTTATCCTCAGCCTCCTGAATACTCAGATTCTAGACATGTACCATTACATTTGGATTACATGTCCCCTTTTTTTTTTTTTTTTTTTTTCTTTTTCTTTTTAAGACCAGTATGTAGCCATGGCTGTCCTGGAACTCACTGTGTAGACCAGGCTGGCCTCAAATTCACAGAGATCCACCTGCCTCCACTCCTGAGTGCTGGGATTAAAAGCCTGGCTTCTGCTGCTTGTCTTTATGCCTTTCTAAATAAAATGAAGAGTGACTAACTTAAGGCAGTACATATAAACTAATGAGAATCTAAGTGTCATCTTTCTCCTGACAGCTCCTGTTGGCCTACCCTCCCTCACCCTCTGTCTCTGCTGTGCTGTTTGGATTCTCTTCCCACTTCTTAATGTGGGCCTTTGTACTAGAAAGAAGCTGTGCCTGGTTAGTTCTGTAAGCTCATAGGGCTTCTGCTACTGCAGAGCAGGAGATCTCATTGCAGACCCAGTGTGCTTGCCCGTCATTGAAATGTGCCAGGGCCCTTCTGGTTTCAGCTGCCTTTCTCAGATCACTGTCTAAGATTTCCATTCAGTAGCTATCACTTAACTGCTTTGGGGTTTTTAGGTCAGTTGGTGTGTCCGGTACTTCCTTGTGCTTTCTCTTGCACAGTTCTGATCGCGCACAGGTCTTACAGCTTTTGCTTACAATTTTGTAAGGTAGCATAGCACTTAGTTTTAAACATCTGTTCAAAGGGTTTCAGTTTTGGTGTCATAGTGTTTCAGTTTTTGTGGAAATATTTGGTCATTTCCGAAACTGATGCTATCATTTGTGTGTTTGTATACATGCATACATGTATTGTGGTGCTGGGGACCACACCCAGGGCATTGTATGTGATAGATGAGTACTCAGCCACAAAGACACACCCCTGGACTCTCCGGTATATATTTTAATGGCTATAGAGTTTTATGTAAATATCTTCAAATTTCTTCATCAGTCCCCTAATGCTCATTTACATTATTTTCCATTTTACCTGTTTAAATAGGCTGTGATGAGTAGTTTTGTGAAATAATTTTTATAGAAACTCATGATTATTTTTCAAGATTAATTTTTAGCCAGGCATGATTGTGTATGTCTTTAATCCCAACACTCAGGAAGCAGAGGCAGGTGGATTTCTGTGGGTTCAAAGCTAGCCTAGTCTTCATAGCAAGTTCCAGGCCAAACCAAGGCTACATAGAAAGACCTTGTCTCAAAAAAAAAAAAAAGAAAAAATTAGTTTTTATAAGTGAGTTTTGTCAATCACAGAATAATCAAATGTTTATGGCTTGTAATGTGGGTTATCAAATTGCCTTGCAGAGCAGCTATACCAACTAACAGTCCCCTGCAGTTCATGTTCATGTGTCTGTAAATGTTTCGGTGTATGTAGAGGTGTAGAGGTGTGTAGAGGCCTGAGGTTGATGTCAGGTATCTTTCTTATCACTTCCTAACTTACATATTGAGGCAGGGTCTCTCAGTTGAATCCGGGCTGGTCTCCAACTCACACAGATCCTCCTTCTTCTGCCTCTCAGTGCTGGCACTAAAGGTGTGCACCACTACAGCCCACCTCCTTTTCTACTTTTTGAAATACCATTTAATCATCAGCTTTGGGTCAGATGAAGTTGTCTTTTCAAATCTTCAACAGCTGCAATGAAATCCTAGCTTTTCTGCATGCTCTGCCTTCCCCAGTGCTGGGATCTCAGTACACCCTCTGTGCCTGGTTTCTGCAGTGCTGGGATCAAACCCAGGGCCCCCGCATGACCCTGTCAACTGTACCGCATCCCTATTCCATCTTTTCAAGGGTCACAAATCATTTCATTAACTTTTTACATTGATAAGTACCAGTAGTAAATAGGCAGGATGCTGTGTTGTTGTATTTTTTTTTTAAGAAAAATACTAAGTACTAATCAAATAATAAATAAAACAAAATTCTCAGCATCATAATTTTAAGCAGTCTTTTATGATTTTTCCCCCTTTTAGGCTGGATCAGTACATGTAAGAATTCGACGAGATGCAAATGAACAAATGGTTCTTGCTCATGTGACCAACAGACTGTACACACTTGTGTCTACTCTGACTGTTCAGATTTTCAAAGATGATTGGAACAGGCCTGCCTTACTCTCTGGGCCTGTTGCGCCCAATGTCCTAAACTTCTCAGACCATCACATAATCCCAATGCCTCTCTTAAAGAACACTGATGATATGACCCCTGTCACATCAACACCAGCCAAACCCAGCAGCCCACCTCCAGAGTTTGCATTTAATACGCCTGGGAAAAACGTGAGCCCAGTTATTCTTCTGAACACACAGACGAGGCCGTATGGTTTAGGTCTTAATCGTGGAACACCATACAGCAGTGTGCTCAGCCAAGGACTTGCAGTTCCAGGAGTTGGAGCAGGCCAGGGATTGAGGCCAGCCTTTCCACATATACCAAGTAGGTATGGAAACAACAGGACTGGACAGCCAAGACCTTGAAGGACTCTGACTTATTTTCATGGGGAATATCGACTCCTTGGCTTCCAGTGTATTTAGTAATCCAACCTGCATTGACTGTTGAACCATTTAAGTGTCAGATTGTTGTAGGCTTGTTCGTATTTCATGAAATCTATAAACTATATTTTTGTAAAATGTCCTTGTGGCAGTGAGGTCTTTGAAAATGTCCCGGGTGTTAAGTAAGCCTTCTTCAGGAAGTTTGAATGTCAGCTGCTTTGTAGCCGCCTACAGTGTGGTGTGACCTGGCCTCTACAGGAAAGCCATGTGGTGGATGGATCAGCGTCTTACTGAGAATTCTCAATTCCTTCAGTGGCATTTATAAACATGTTTCATGTTAGGGTGCCCATCTTAGGAAATGAAGACATAGGTGTCCATTTGAAAAGTAAGTGTCTCTTTTATAGCTTTTCTAAGCTTACTTGCTACATTTTTTGAGGTCCTCCTGAGTCATTTGTTAAATAAAAAGTAAAAGTTTCTGTAAGAAATTGTGAGACATATTCTACTACGTAGCACAATTTAATTCTTATTACTAGTCTTTTGAAATGGGGCCTTGCTGCGTAGAACAGGCTGGCTTCGGACCCATAATCTTGCCTCAGTCTTCCAAGTGCAAATACCAAGCCTTTGGTAAATGGAATGAGGTTTTAAAATTCCAGTTTCCTTTGTTTGGGGGGAAGGGAGGGTTGTTTTATGTTGTTTCAGGGTTTTTTGTGTGTTTTTGTTGTTGTTTGTCACTTTTTTGTTTGTTTGGTTGGTTGGTGTTTGTTTGTTTTGGTGTTTTGTTTTTCAAGACAGGATTTCTCTGTTTAACAGCCCTGACTGTCCTGGATTCACTCTGTAGACCAGACTGGCCTAGAACTCAAGAGAGTTCCGCCCTCGTTTGCCTCCTGAGTGCTGGGATTAAAGGTGTGCTTTTCCATGTCTGGCCCCAAATCTCAGTTTTCTATGCTACATTTAGTCAATTGTCCATTGACCTTCAATAGCCATACTTTTGGTTTTGACTGAGTATATTTATTAAATATATAGTAAGCCAAAGTAAAATAAACAGTAAGAGAAAGAAAGATGGACAGCCACTCGGACAGAGCAGAGTATCCCTTCTAAGGAGACTTCCAACTAAAAGAACAGAGATCAAATTATCTCATCAGAGGCTCACAATGCCCTCCAGAGGCCAACTGAGGAAAGTAAAGTGTAAGAATTCTTAAAGGGCTAGTTGACCAGCAACTGGGGGGTCCTTTAAACAGCCAGGCGCACAAGATAAAGACAAGATAGGGAGACAGCCAGCTAGTTTCTGATTGGACTTTCTCTATACCCATGAGATTTCCATGCCCAAACATGCAGCCCCCCCCCCCCCTTCAGCCCTTTTCTATCACGGGGCAAACAATAGTAACTTCTCTGGGGTGTTTCTCACCTTCTAGCTCTTCTCCACGACATGTGTATTAACTCTTGGGCTGTTCTGCTGTTCTCTCACCCTCTGTCGCAGTGTTAGGGAGGCAGCCCATCCTGAAAGGAACCTTGGAGGGTACTCTGAGACAAACGTATTTGGGTCTGAAATGGGGGTGGGGCAACACCACTTCCACAGCAGTTTCTCCGTGAGCTTAAACAACACATGGCGATATAATGCACATCACATAAACATTGACAATAACGGAATTTTATTTTGGGTTCATTTTAATAGACTAGCTTTTAATTTTTTATTTTATGAGAAAAACATATCAACATATTTTAATCTAATAATTGGAAATTTTAGTCAAGATATTTTTGGTTGACTTAATGACTGGACTAGGCAAAAGACTTTTATTCCAATCCTGGTGGTCTTGTAGATGAGTAATTTTGTAATCATGGGCAAGTCATTTATCTTCTCTGAACTCTCATTTATATAGTTAGATAGGGAAAGGAATTGGTTAATTTGTAAATTATTAAGTCTAAAATTTTATAAATAACCTGCACAGAACATGTTCAACAATGACCACAACATACAGGGCAAGTAATGCCCATACCAGCACCCTTGGATTGCCCTGAGAACAGAAGGCAAACTACAGGCTAACTTCATTTTAGGTGTTTTGTCCCCACCATTCCCAGACTTCCCTGTATTTACATCTTTAGACAAGAGAGATTCCTTTTTTCTTAGACTTTTTCATTTGTGGGAAAGACTTATTTTGGAAGGGGATAGACAAAAAGATTAGGGCAGGGTATCCCTCTTTCCTGGGTTACAGAGATTAGAACAGGGTACCCCTCATACTTCTCTGGGGTACAAAAGAATAGGATACAGATTTCCTTTCATCCTTGATTTCTGAGGTTGGAGTTAAATACAATGATCATATCAACTCCTGACAAATGGCCTGAGTTTTCATGTCTCTGATTAAGATGCTTTTGAACTGCCAATTTTTGCTTGACTACAGGTGCCCACTTGGGGCTGGTAGACAGCTTATCAGATAAAGACACTTACTACCAAAGCCCAATGGCTAAGGTAAATCCTCTGGAAGGAAGGAGGGAAAAACCAACTCTCACAGTTGTCCTTTGCCCCCGCAGAGGCACACCATGCGTGCATGCCACATACACAAATTAATGTTTTGTTTTTTAAGAATACCTGTTTTTCAAGTCTGATAACACTTTTCACGTGAGAAAGTATTCTATACATTCCAAAATGTTTTAATCAAACCAGTTGAGTTAGATAGCATATGATAGACAATTAATTTTAGCTTATTTATTAATAATTTATTTTTTAAAAAGATTTACTTGATATATATACAATGTTCTGCCTGTCTGTGTGCCTGCATGCCAGAAGAGGGCACCAGATCTCATTATAGATGGTTATGAGCCACCATGTGGTTGCTGGGAATTGAACTCAGAATCTCTGGAAGAACAGCTGGTGCTCTTAACCTCTGAGCCATCTCTCCAGTCCCATTTATTTAATTGTCACATATTTATCAAGTACTTATTGAATCTGTACAGACCAGTTACTGTACTAAGTACAGATGAACATGGTATATCAAGTCTTTGTGGCTTTGGGCACCTTTAAGCATTCACTAGTTTAAAGGTGCCTTTAATAACACTAATATCATAGTCATCAAGCTCCCATCCAATGAGCCTTGCTTCTTGTAGAAAAGTTAACTTAGACAACACTTGACTAAGTTTTCTCACCAGTGCTGCATCTGGTAAGAATTCTTTAGTACTAAAATCAAAAAATACTAATTGCTTAAGGTTGCCAAATACATCCATGAAGGAAAGCCATCCATCACTGCTCACAGAGTTTCCTGCTAAATCCAGCTGCTGCAAGTTTCTCAGAGGATTCATCTCCAAAAATACACCTGAGTAAAGAAATAAGGGTTAGTTGGAAGAAATCCACATTGGAAATAAAATGAGTTCTGTGCACACACATGCACACATGAATACTTTTTCAATTTTAAAATGTTTAAACCAGTCACCGGCAGCCCATTATATTTACAAATTCTGTTTCCTAATGCCTAAGGCATCAGTGATATAAAGATACAGTTGGCAAATGTGATGTATGTTTTTAACCTTCGTCCTGATTCCTCCTGGAAATGGAAAGCTGATTAAGCATTGAGATGTGAGAGATGCTGTTAGACAGTAAGGAGCTTTTTCAAAACCGGAAAGAAACAAGCTCTATTAGGCCCCGTCATGTTTGTAGAAGAGAAGCAGCTTAACAGCTTTATCTTTGGGCATAGGCTATCCCTAGCTAGAGAGTGAAGTAAATGAAAATCATTCAGTATCTGGAGAGAGTTTTGTTTTTAAGCTTTTCCTGCATCTTGGAGGAGGTTCTCAATTCCCTAAAACAAGCACCTTAGAGTGCCTCCTACATCCCTACAAGGAGGAGGTGGAGGCTCCGTCCTGCTGAGTCACAAACAGCAGGCTTCTCAGTGCTCATTCCTTATTCCCTGTGCCCTGTGCAGCTGCATGAGGCGACTCCTGCTCATGTATGGGAAAGAAACTTCTCACCATACACACTCTGATCTCAGTACCTGAGAGTCAGGGACAGAAAGCGAATCCAAGGCCTGCCCAAGCTACCTAGAGAAACCCTGTAGTAAGTAAACAGCAAGAAAGGAAAGGACATTTGTTTCTTGTTTGTTTGTGGTGTTGTTTTGAAACAAGGTTTTGCTAAATAGCTCAGGCTATCCTCAAAGTCACTGCAATCCACCTCCTTTAGAATCACACACTTGAATAATCACGTCAGCCTCTCAGCATTGATCGTGGAGAGGTTTGTTAGACATTAAGATTAAAATTGGGTGATACATGATACAGCCTTACAGAATGAGGGTTCAAGATTCAGTTTGATTTCTTTTTTTTTTTTTTGACAGGGTTTCTTTGTGTAACAGCCCTGACTTTCCTGGAACTCTGTAGATCAGGCTAGCCTTGAACTCAGAGATCTACCTGCCTCTGCCTCCCAAATACTAGGATTAAAGGTAAGGATCACCATTGTCCATCTTCATTTTGGACTCTTAAGTAGAAAAAGATGCTTCCTGAAAAGGCACTACAGACTAAACACCAGAGCTCTGAGATGGCACAAGTCTGTGATTCCAGAATTCTGGGAGACTCAGTCAGGGAACTGCAAGTTCAGGGCAGCCTAAGCTAAATAATGAGCTAACCCTATTTCAGAAACACAAGAAACAGACTACAGAGATGGCTCAGAGGTTAAGAACACTAGCTGTTCTTCCAAAGGTCCTGAGTTCAATTCCCAGCAACCACATGGTAGCTGTAACCATCTGTAATGAGATCTGGTGTCTTCTGTATAAATAATAAATAAATCTTTTTTTAAAAGCCCCCACAAAACACCTAAGTCAGGGCCATGACTTAGAAATAAGAAATAATGACAAATGAGAACTAAGAAAAGCTGTTGCCATCTGTGATTAGGCCTGCAAAATAAGAATGATCAGTCTAGTCTGACCAGCTGTGTAGGCTGAGTCGTACCCAAGTGTGCGTTGAGCGCTTATGCTCTCGGCCACTTTCAGGAAGCCTGCTGACGGGCCACGGGGAGGAGAGCTGGGAATCAATTGGCCACATTGTGTGGCCTGTGTAGTCCACTAAGGGCACACGTGTGACACAGCAGCGCCCAGGGCTTCCTCTCCAGAGTATCTGCAGTCCCTTCACCACCTTTTGAGTTTTAGCTTAGAAAGGGCCAGAAGCAAAGGCACTTTCCCTGGCTGTAATCGAGAGAGAAGTGGAGGGAATGAACAGGGGGTCTCCCAGTCTTCTGCCTTCATTTCTCACATCTGTGCTTCCTGCTGCTGAGACCCTCCGTGGGCCCCCTTTTCTACACTTTAACTTCCTTAGTTAGAAGACAAACTGCTACTCTAGAGTCATGATCCCTCATATCTCACATACATACATTTTTACCAAAGAAATAGAAGCAGAAGTGAGGTGTGTGACTTTCATGCCATTTTGAAAAGAATTAGTCGTCCACTTTCTTTTGCTTTTTTCCTTTTTTTTTTGTCTCTTCCCACTAAGCTGAAATGCCCACATGACAATAACCTAGCCATGATCATGAAGTCAAAAATAAAATAAAGAATGAAAGAGTAAAAATAACAGCTCTCTGGGAAGGCTGCACAGAGCCCAGCTGTCTTATCCGCTTACACTGCACATTTGTGGACGACAAAATGGGAAGGAAGTTCTAGCTGTTGATGCAACAGGTGACTCAGCTGGCCTGCTTCAGGGGCCTTCAGGGCCTAGCAACATCTAATGTCATCACCTATGGCTGCTGCCAGGTGTGTCACCAGGAAATAGGACCCGCCACCCCTCCCCCTTAATCTCAGTCTCAATTTGTCTCTGCTCTCTCTGTCTCTCTCTGCACTCATGGCTCACTCAGACTCTAACTCCTCTCCCCTGCTCTTCCCCCCAGATAAACCTTGTACAAGACCTGTTGCGGGGCATGTAATTCTTCACATGTAACACTAGCTCCCATGAGCCATGGTCAGCCAGGTCTTTGCTGATGCTTAGTCTGTGCCCAGCTGAACAGGCACACTAGCCCTCACCTCCCTTTCTTGGAAGAGTGCTGCTTTCTGCTTCACAACCCAGGTTCCTGTTTTGCCACCTCTGTGTGATACCCTGAACAGCAGGAACTCTAACTGTTTTGGGTTTGTTTGGTTTTTGTTTTTCAAGTCTGTGGTCCCTCTCCCCAAAGAGGAGAGGGACTCTTTTCTCTACCCAGTAGGAATTTAGAAAAAGCAAAGCCCATTGTACAATGAGAACTGATAACAAGAGCTATGTCTGTGGCTGCCCATTTCAGTTGGAGGAGCTTAGTGGAGTAAGAGTGTCCTGGGTGACTATCAGAATGTGTGTAAGCATGGGACCTAAGAACAAGCAGCGGGTCTCATGATCCAGCGACATGCTTGCTGCTAATTGAATATGACTAAAACAGGTCCAACAAGAACAGAGTCTGTATTTGGAGCTTGGGTGTGTGGGAACTGTGGAGAATGCATGCAAATGGCCAAATCTTGCAGAGGACCTAAATTTGGTTTCCAGCACACACATAACAGTCCATACCGCCTGTAAGGCCAATACCAGGGAATCCAGTGCCCTCTTCTGGCTCCATGGACAACAGACATATGTGTTACAAGTCATCTTTCTTAGACACAAAGAGCTTTCTATCAACTTGCGCCTCACTCTAAAATATAAAAAGAACAGCAGCCTGAAAAGCAGACTCCAACAGAGAAGACCAAGTTTCAACACCCACAGACTACCAACCAAAAGGGGTGTTCTTAGCCTGTCTTGTGCTGCTGTCACCAAATACTGCGGGCTGGTTAATCTACAACAAACAGAAATGTAATGACTCATGACTCAGGGTTGAGGTTGAGGGACTACCATCTGGCAAGGGCCTTTCTGCTGTCTCTCCCCATGGCAGAAGGACAAGGGGTGAAAAGAGCAAGCCAGAGCTCAAGCTCACCAGGCCCTTCTACAGTTTGCTCTACTCATCCATGAGGGCGGGGCTGGTGATCTAAACTTTCTCTGACGTCCCACTGCTAGGTCTCAAACCAGGTCAAATGGCTAACCAGGGTGCGTATTTAACATACCCAACAGACCTGGCCACTGGGTTCTCCAGGCAGGCCTCAGTCCCTACACAGTCCCCTACCCTGAACTCCGGCCCTGGGGCTGGGCTGTCCCTCCCTGTATAATCCAGCCATTTACCTACGCTCTTTCTGTTTTGTTTTGGGTGTTTGGTGTATTTTTTTTTCCCTCCACCCTCTCTTCCTGGCTTGCTCAGGGTCATGTTTACTCTGAACTCTCTGAGATGTCTGTACCTTTTTCTGTGCTCTCCCTTTTATCTACAATAAACCTCCTCCATCATACCTAGGAGCAGTCATGTCCTCCTCGTTTATTTATTTTTTTAGTTCACTCCCTTCCCAGCACCTCTGCACTAGATCTTGTTTTATGTATGCGGTTTTAGTAGACACATTCAAACTACAGCAAAAGGCAACAGAGGATACAAACAAAACAAAACAACTTCAAAAATAA